>NC_052332.1:31447636-31702636 GCF_016432855.1 Salvelinus namaycush | reverse complement strand
GCCACTCCTTAGTTGGCCTGGCTGTGTGTTTCGGGTCGTTGTCATGCTGGAAGACCCAGCCACGACCCATCTTCAATGCTCTTACTGAGGGAAGGAGGTTGTTGGCCAAGATCTCGCCATACATGGCCCCATCCATCCTCCCCTCAATACGGTGCAGTCGTCCTGTCCCCTTTGCAGAAAAGCATCCCCAAAGAATGATGTTTCCACCTCCATGCTTCACGGTTGGGATGGTGTTCTTGGGGTTGTACTCATCCTTCTTCTTCCTCCAAACACGGCGAGTGGAGTTTAGACCAAAAAGCTCTATTTTTGTCTCATCAGACCACATGACCTTCTCCCATTCCTCCTCTGGATCATCCAGATGGTCATTGGCAAACTTCAGACGGGCCTGGACATGCGCTGGCTTGAGCAGGGGGACCTTGCGTGCGCTGCAGGATTTTAATCCATGACGGCGTAGTGTGTTACTAATGGTTTTCTTTGAGACTGTGGTCCCAGCTCTCTTCAGGTCATTGACCAGGTCCTGCCGTGTAGTTCTGGGATGATCCCTCACCTTCCTCATGATCATTGATGCCCCACGAGGTGAGATCTTGCATGGAGCCCCAGACCGAGGGTGATTGACCGTCATCTTGAACTTCTTCCATTTTCGAATAATTGCGCCAACAGTTGTTGCCTTCTCACCAAGCTGCTTGTCTATTGTTCTGTAGCCCATCCCAGCCTTGTGCAGGTCTACAATTTTATCCCTGATGTCCTTACACAGCTCTCTGGTCTTGGCCATTGTGGAGAGGTTGGAGTCTGTTTGATTGAGTGTGTGGACAGGTGTCTTTTATACAGGTAACGAGTTCAAACAGGTGCAGTTAATACAGGTAATGAGTGGAGAACAGGAGGGCTTCTTAAAGAAAAACTAACAGGTCTGTGAGAGCCGGAATTCTTACTGGTTGGTAGGTGATCAAATACTTATGTCATGCAATAAAATGCAAATTAATTACTTAAAAATCATACAATGTGATTTTTGTTTTAGATTCCGTCTCTCACAGTTGAAGTGTACCTATGATAAAAATTACAGACCTCTAAATGCTTTGTAAGTAGGAAAACCTGCAAAATCGGCAGTGTATCAAATACTTGTTCTCCCCACTGTATATGCCATTTAGCAGACGCTTTTATACAAAGAGACATTAATCATACATTTCCGTATGGGTGGCCCCAGCGGGAATCAAACACGGGTTCCTGGCGTTGCAAGAGTCTCCTGCTTACTCTCACCAAATATAATGTTAAGGACAAGCCACAATGCAAAAGGCTTTGATATTAGATGTACTCTTTCCTTATAGAATCTAACAGCACACATTACACACTGGGATTCTGCTGCAAATCCCATCTTTCAAAATGGAAGTGGTTATTGCAGCTCTTCTCGGGCGCTGGCGATTCTCATTTTCCCTCTGCATATTTCAAATCAAATTTATTTATATAGCCCTTCTTACATCAGCTGATATATCAAAGTGCTGTACAGAAACCCAGCCTAAAACCCCAAACAGCAAGCAATGCAGGTGTAGAAGCACGGTGGCTAGGAAAAACTCCCTAGAAAGGCCAAAACCTAGGAAGAAACCTAGAGAGGAACCAGGCTATGAGGGGTGGCCAGTCCTCCACCCTGGCTGTGCCGGGTGGAGATTATAACAGAACATGGCCAAGATGTTCAAATGTTCATAAATGACCAGCATGGTCAAATAATAATAATCACAGTAGTTGTCCAGGGTGCAACAAGTCAGCACCTCAGGAGTAAATGTCAGTTGGCTTTTCATAGCCGATCATTGAGAGTATCTCTACCGCTCCTGCTGTCTCAAGAGAGTTGAAAACAGCAGGTCTGGGACAGGTAGCACGTCCGGTGAACAGGTCAGGGTTCCATAGCGCAGGCAGAACAGTTGAAACTGGAGCAGCAGCACGGCCAGGTGGACTGGGGACAGCAAGGAGTCATCATGCCAGGTAGTCCTGAGGCATGGTCCTAGGGCTCAGGTCCTCCGAGAGAGAGAGGGAAAGAAAGAAAGAAATAGAGAATTAGAGAGAGCATACTTAAATTCACACAGGACCCCGGATAAGACAGAAGAAATAGTCCAGATATAACAGACTGACCCTAGCCCCCTGACACATAAACTACTGCAGCATAAATACTGGAGGCTGAGACAGGAGGGGTCAGGAGACACTGTGGCCCCATCCGATGATACCCCCGGACAGGGCCAAACAGGCAGGATATAACCCCACCCACTTTGTCAAAGCACAGCCCCCACACCACTAGAGGGATATCTTCAACCATCACCTTACCATCCTGAGACAAGGCCGAGTATAGCCCACAAAGATCTCCGCCACGGCACAACCCTGGGGGGGGGCGCCAACCCAGACAGGAAGACCACGTCATTGACTCAACCCACTCAAGTGACACACCCCTCCTAGGGACGGCATGAAAGAGCACCAGTAAGCCAGTGACTCAGCCCCTGTAATAGGGTTAGAGGCAGAGAATCCCAGTGGAGAGAGGGGAACCGGCCAGGCAGAGACAGCAAGGGCGGTTCGTTGCTCCAGAGCCTTTCCGTTCACCTTCACACTCCTGGGCCAGACTACAGTCAATCATATGACCTGCTGAAGAGATGAGTCTTCAGTAAAGACTTAAAGGTTGAGACCGAGTCTGCGTCTCTCACATGGGTAGGAAGACCATTTCATAAAAATGGAGCTCTATAGGAGAAAGCCCTGCCTCCAGCTGTTTGCTTAGAAATTCGAGGAACAATTAGGAGGCCTGCGTCTTGTGACCGTAGCGTACGTGCAGGTATGTACGGCAGGACCAAATCGGAAAGATAGGTAGGAGCAAGCCCATGTAATGCTTTGTAGGTTAGCAGTAAAACCTTGAAATCAGCCCTTGCCTTAACAGGAAGCCAGTGTAGAGAGGCTAGCACTGGAGTAATATGATCACATTTTTTGGTTCTAGTCAGGATTCTAGCAGCCGTATTTAGCACTAACTGAAGTTTATTTAGTGCTTTATCCGGGTAGCCGGAAAGTAGAGCATTGCAGTAGTCTAACCTAGAAGTAACAAAAGCATGGATTCATTTTTCTGCATCATTTTTGGACAAAGTTTTTGATTTTTGCAATGCTATGTAGATGGAAAAATGCTGTCCTTGAAACAGTCTTGATATGTTCGTCAAAAGAGAGATCAGGGTCCAGAGTAACGCCGAGGTCCTTCACAGTTTTCTTTGAGACGACTGTACAACCATCAAGATTAATTGTCAGATTCAACAGAAGATCTCTTTGTTTCTTGGGACCTAGAACAAGCATCTCTGTTTTGTCCGAGTTTAAAAGTAGAAGGTTTGCAGCCATCCACTTCCTTAAGTCTGAAACACAGGCTTGTAGCGAGGGCAATTTTGGGGCTTCACCATGTTTCATTGAAATGTACAGCTGTGTGTCATCCACATAGTAGTGAAAGTTAACATTATGTTTTCGAATGACATCCCCAAGAGGTAAAATATATAGTGAAAACAATAGTGGTCCTAAAACGGAACCTTGAGGAACACCGAAATGTACAGTTGATTTGTCAGAGGACAAACCATTCACAGAGACAAATTGATATCTTTCCGACAGATAAGATCTAAACTAGGCCAGAACTTGTCCGTGTAGACCAATTTGGGTTTCCAATCTCTCCAAAAGAATGTGGGGATCGATGGTATCAAAAGCAGCACTAAGGTCTAGGAGCACGAGGACAGATGCAGAGCCTCGGTCTGACGCCATTAAAAGGTAATTTACCACCTTCACAAGTGCAGTCTCAGTGCTATGATGGGGTCTAAAGCCAGACTGAGGCATTCGTATACATTGTTTGTCTTCAGGAAGGCAGTGAGTTGCTGCGCAACAGCTTTTTCTAACATTTTAGAGAGGAATGGAAGATTCGATATAGGCCGATAGTTTTTTATATTTTCTGTGTCAAGGTTTGGCTTTTTCAAGAGAGGCTTTATTACTGCCACTTTTAGTGAGTTTGGTACACATCCGGTGGATAGAGAGCTGTTTATTATGTCCAACATAGGAGGGCCAAGCACAGGAAGCAGCTCTTTCAGTAGTTTGGTTGGAATAGAGTCCAGTATGCAGCTTGAAGGTGTAGAGGCCATGATTATTTTCATCATTGTGTCAAAAGATATAGTACTAAAAAACTTGAGTGTCTCCCTTGATCCTAGGTCCTCGCAGAGTTGTGCAGACTCAGGACAACTGAGCTTTGGAGGAATACGCAGATTTAAAGAGGAGTCCGTAATTTTCTTTCTAATGATCATGATCTTTTCCTCAAGGAAGTTCATGAATTTATTACTGCTGAAGTGAAAGCCATCCTCACTTGGGGAATGCTGCTTTTTAGTTAGCGTTGAGACAGTATCAAAAAGAAATTTCAGATTGTTCTTATTTTCCTCAATTAAGTTGGAAAAATAGGATGATCGAGCAGCAGTGAGGGCTCTTCGATACTGCACGGTACTGTCTTTCCAAGCTAGTCAGAAGACTTCCAGCTTGGTGTGGCGCCATTTCCATTCCAATCATCTGGAAGCTTGCTTCAGAGCTCGGGTATTTTCTGTATACCAGGGAGCTAGTTTCTTGTGACAAATGTTTTTAGCTTTTAGGGGTGCAACTGCATCTAGAGTATTGCGCAAGGTTAAATTGAGTTCCTCAGTTAGGTGGTTAACTGATTTTTGTCCTCTGACGTCCTTGGGTAGGCAGAGGGAGTCTGGAAGGGCATCAAGGAATCTTTGGGTTGTCTGAGAATTTATAGCACGACTTTTGATGCTCCTTGGTTGGGGTCTGAGCAGATTATTTGTTGCGATTGCAAACGTAATAAAATGGTAGTCCGATAGTCCAGGGTTATGAGGAAAAACATTAAGATCCACAACATTTATTCCATGGGACAAAACTAGGTCCAGAGTAAGACTGTGGCAGTGAGTAGGTCCAGAGACATGTTGGGCAAAACCCAAGGTCCGATAGGAATTCAGGGAACTCAGTGAGGAATGCTGTATATGGCCCAGGAGGCCTGTAAACAGTAGCTATAAAAAGTGATTGAGTAGGCTGCATAGATTTCATGACTAGAAGCTCAAAAGACAAGTAGTTTTTTTTGTAAATTTAAATTTGCTATCGTAAATGTTGGCAACACCTCCGCCTTTACGGGATGCACGGGGATATGGTCACTAGTGTAACCAGGAGGTGAGGCCTCATTTAACACATTACATTCATCAGGCTTAAGCCATGTTTAAGTCAGGCCAATCACATAGCGATTATGATCAGTGATTAGTTCATTGACTATAACTGCCTTTGAAGTGAGGGATCTAACATTAAGTAGCCCTATTTTGAGATGTGAGGTATCACGATCTCTTTCAATAATGGCAGGAATGGAGGAGGTCTTTATTCTAGTGAGATTGCTAAGGCGAACACCGCCATGTTTAGTTTTGCCCAACCTAGGTTGAGACACAGACACGGTCTCAATGGGGATAGCTGAGCTGACTACACTGACTGTGCTAGTGGCTAACAGCCTGCTGCCTGGCCTGCACCCTATTTCATTGTGGACCTAGGGGAGTTAGAGCCCTGTCTATGTTCGTAGATAAGATGAGAGCACCCCTCCAGCTAGGATGGAGTCCGTCACTCCTCAACAGCTAGGGGAGTTAGAGCCCTGTCTATGTTGGTAGATAAGATGAGAGCACCCCTCCAGCTAGGATGGAGTCCGTCACTCCTCAACAGGCCAGGCGTGGTCCTGTTTGTGGGTGAGTCCCAGAAAGAGGGCCAATTATCTACAAATTCTATCTTTTGGGAGAGGCAGAAAACAGTTTTCAACAAGTGATTGAGTTGTGAGACTGCTGTAGAGCTCGTCACTCCCCCTAACTGGGAGGGGGCCAGAGACAGTTACTCGATGCCGACATGGATGACAATATCCCTGTACTCTCTACACTCGCCAGTTTTAGGTTTAGCCAGCACCATCTTCAGATTAGCCTTAACGTTGGTAGCCCTGCCCCCTGGTAAACAGTGTATGCTCGCTGGATGATTCGTCTAATACTGCGGGTAATGGAGTCGCCAATGACTAGGGTTTTCAATTTGTCAGAGCTAATGGTGGAAGCCTTCGGCGTCTCAGACCCCGTAACGGGAGGAGTAGAGACCAGAGAAGGCTCGGCCTCTGACTCCGACTTGCTGCTTAATGGGGAGAACCGGTTGAAAGTTTCTGTCGGCTGAATGAGCGACACCGGTTGAGCATTCCTACAGCATTTCCCTCCAGAAGCCATGAGAAAGTTGTCCGGCTGCGGGGACCGTGCGAGGGGATTTATACCACTATCTGTACTTACTGGTGGCACAGACGCTGTTTCATCCTTTCCTACACTGAAATGACCCTTGCCTAACGATTGCGTCTAAAGCTGGGCTTGCAGTACAGCTATCCTCGCCATAAGGCGATCGTTCTCCTGTATATTATGAGTACAGTGACTGCAATTAGAAGGCATCATGTTAATGTTACTACTCAGTTTCGGCTGTTGGAAGTCCTGACGATCCATGTCCAGATAAAACGTCCGGAGTGAAACAGTTGATTGAAAAAAAGTTGAGTGAGGGAAAAATAAAAATATAAACGGTAATTAAAAAGTAAAAATTGTAAAGTTTTCAGGTAGCAAAGTAAGGTTGGCAACAAAACGCACAGCAGCACGTAAACAAGTCTGCAAGTTGACAGAGTTGCAACAGAGTTGACAGAGTTGCAACTTCTGTTTTTTGATGGTGCTGTATTTGAATAAGTTTGCACTCTAATTATCTCTCTCCTCTTTTCATTTCATTTTTTCATCCATCTTCTCTTTTCATTTCATTTTTCCATCCATCTTCTCTTTACATTTTCCACTCAATAATCCACCATCCATTCCCATCTACATGTCCTGCTATTGCTCCTCTCCTTACCCTCATGCTGCAGAATGGAATGATCTATACTGGCTATGTAAGTACATGAATATCTGTAGAGGGAGTACCTGTAGTTACCTGTAGTGCATTCCTCAGTCTGTTCTTCTAGTCTTGCATTGTTCCATTTCACCCTTTCTCTCCATAGGCTCCAGCACCAGTCGCTTTTCCCATGACGACACAGCAACTGCCTGTTTATGGAATGGTAAGGAATGATCTGCACCATGGTACAGCACCCAGGCCTAACGATAAGGAATGATCTGCACCATGGTACAGCACCCAGGCCTAACGATAAGGAATGATCTGCACCATGGTACAGTACCCAGGCCTAACGATAAGGAATGATCTGCACCATGGTACAGTACCCAGGCCTAACGATAAGGAATGATCTGCACCATGGTACAGTACCCAGGCCTAACGATAAGGAATGATCTGCACCATGGTACAGTACCCAGGCCTAACGATAAGGGGGATCTGCACCATGGTACAGTACCCAGGCCTAACAATAAGGAATGATCTGCACCATGGTACAGTACCCAGGCCTAACAATAAGGGGGATCTGCACCATGGTACAGTACCCAGGCCTAACGATAAGGGGGATCTGCACCATGGTACAGTGCCCAGGCCTAACAATAAGGAATGATCTGCACCATGGTACAGTACCCAGGCCTAACGATAAGGAATGATCTGCACCATGGTACAGTACCCAGGGCTAACAATAAGGAATGATCTGCACCATGGTACAGTACCCAGGCCTAACGATAAGGAATGATCTGCACCATGGTACAGCACCCAGGCCTAACGATAAGGAATGATCTGCACCATGGTACAGTACCCAGGCCTAACGATAAGGAATGATCTGCACCATGGTACAGTACCCAGGCCTAACGATAAGGAATGATCTGCACCATGGTACAGTACCCAGGCCTAACGATAAGGAATGATCTGCACCATGGTACAGTACCCAGGCCTAACGATAAGGGGGATCTGCACCATGGTATAGTACCCAGGCCTAACGATAAGGAATGATCTGCACCATGGTACAGTACCTAGGCCTAACGATAAGGGGGATCTGCACCATGGTACAGTACCCAGGCCTAACGATAAGGAATGATCTGCACCATGGTACAGTACCCAGGCCTAACGATAAGGAATGATCTGCACCATGGTACAGTACCCAGGCCTAACAATAAGGAATGATCTGCACCATGGTACAGTACCCAGGCCTAACGATAAGGAATGATCTGCACCATGGTACAGTACCCAGGCCTAACGATAAGGAATGATCTGCACCATGGTACAGTACCCAGGCCTAACGATAAGGAATGATCTGCACCATGGTACAGTACCCAGGCCTAACGATAAGGAATGATCTGCACCATGGTACAGTACCCAGGCCTAACGATAAGGGGGATCTGCACCATGGTACAGTACCCAGGCCTAACGATAAGGAATGATCTGCACCATGGTACAGTACCCAGGCCTAACGATAAGGAATGATCTGCACCATGGTACAGTACCCAGGCCTAACGATAAGGGGGATCTGCACCATGGTACAGTACCCAGGCCTAACGATAAGGAATGATCTGCACCATGGTACAGAACCCAGGCCTAACAGTAAGGGGGATCTGCACCATGGTATAGTACCCAGGGCTAACAATAAGGAATGATCTGCACCATGGTACAGTACCCAGGCCTAACGATAAGGAATGATCTGCACCATGGTACAGTACCCAGGCCTAACGATAAGGAATGATCTGCACCATGGTACAGTACCCAGGCCTAACGATAAGGGGGATCTGCACCATGGTACAGTACCCAGGCCTAACGATAAGGAGGATCTGCACCATGGTACAGTACCCAGGCCTAACGATAAGGAATGATCTGCACCATGGTACAGTACCCAGGCCTAACGATAAGGGGGATCTGCACCATGGTACAATACCCAGGCCTAACGATAAGGAATGATCTGCACCATGGTACAGAACCCAGGCCTAACAGTAAGGGGGATCTGCACCATGGTATAGTACCCAGGCCTAACGATAAGGGGGATCTGCACCATGGTACAATACCCAGGCCTAACGATAAGGGGGATCTGCACCATGGTACAGTACCCAGACCTAACAATAAGGAATGATCTGCACCATGGTACAGAACCCAGGCCTAACAGTAAGGGGGATCTGCACCATGGTATAGTACCCAGGCCTAACGATATAAGGGGGATCTGCACCATGGTACAATACCCAGGCCTAACGATAAGGAATGATCTGCACCATGGTATAGTACCCAGGGCTAACAATAAGGGGGATCTGCACACAAAGACCACTGATCCTCAGGTGACATTTCGTCTCCCTCCCCCCGTCGTAGATGCCTCCTCATCAGATGGGACAGATGGGTGGAGTCCCTATGATGGCACCACAGTCTATGATGTACAACCAGCCTGTCCTGCGACACACCAATCCATTCGCCCCCATGCCAGGAGCCCAGGTAATGCCCACTGTCCTCTCTTCACTGTCCTCTCTTTACTGTCCACTTCTCACTGTCCTCTCCTCACTGTCCTCTCTTTACTGTCTTCTCCTCACCGTCCTCTCTTCACTGTCCACTCCCAAACTTCCTCTCACTCCTCACTGTCCTCTCCTCACTTCACTGTCCTCTCCTCACTTCACTGTCCTCTCCTTTCTTCACTGTCATCTCCCCACTCCCCACCGTCCTCTCCCCACTCCCCACCGTCCTCTCCCCACCGTCTTCTCTCCACTCCCCACCGTCTTCTCTCCACTCCCCACCGTCCTCTCTCCACTCCCCACCGTCCTCTCCACTCCCCACCGTCCTCTCTCCACTCCTCACAGTTCTCTCTCCACTCCCCACCGTCCTCTCTCCACTCCCCACCGTCCTCTCTCCACTCCCCACCGTCCTTTCCCCACTCCCCACCGTCCTTTCTCCACTCCTCATCGTCCTCTCTCCTCTCCTCTCTCCACTCCTCACTGTCCTCTCTCCACTCCTCACTGTCCTCTCCTCACTGTCCTCTCCCTAACCACTTCTCTCTCCACTCCTCACCGTCCTCTCTACACTCCTCACCGTCCTCTCTCCACTCCCCACGTCCTCTCTCCACTCCCCACCGTCCTCTCTCCACTCCCCACCGTCCTCTCTCCACTCCTCACCGTCCTCTCTCCACTCCCCACCGTCCTCTCTACACTCCCCACCGTCCTCTCTCCACTCCCCACCGTCCTCTCTCCACTCCCCACCGTCCTCTCTCCACTCCCCACCGTCCTCTCTCCACTCCCCACCGTCCTCTCTACACTCCTCACCGTCCTCTCTACACTCCCCACCGTCCTATCTCCACTCCCCACCGTCCTCTCTACACTCCCAACCGTCCTCTCTTCACTCCCCGCCGTCCTTTCTCCACTCCCCACCGTCCTCTTTCCTCTCTCCACTCCTCACTGTCCTCTCCTCACTGTCCTCTCCCTAACCACTTCTGGCATGTGAATCATGATTCAAGGCATCAGATAAGAGGCCTAAGTAGGCTAATCATAATCATACTTCTAATCCTGTCTCTGCTCCTTTTATAATTGATCAGTTACTGTTTAATACTTCATTTGTCAATGCCAATTACTGTTGGTTTGCCAGTAGGTTCTGGAATAATGTAAGACCTTGTTACTATATGACCTTTTTGTAGTGTTACCGTAGTGTTTTGTTTCTTACACTGAATTGTCTGTTATTAAACCGTAACAGGCTTATTTTCCTATGCAGATGCACTTCATGTAGGACCGGGAGTATTTTACCATGACAGCAAAGCAGAGAGACAAAACAAACCAATCCAGAACCAAATACAATGCAAGATAGAGGAGCAGAAGATCGGAGTGGAGACAGACTGGAGACGTGTTGGTGTCCGTGCTCTTTCAGTGGCCTCTGTGGAATAGAACCTCTGTTACATTGTGTATCATGACTGATAGTCCCATCCAAGTCTTTTGAAAAGTCACAGCTCACATTCATTTTGTATTTGATTTGATCATTTGAATGGGTAATGTTCTGTCTGTTGAACCCATGGTATGATGACTGCTGTATTCCAGTTTGGAGCTTGGCCCTTTGTAGTGAATTCCAGACAACTGCCAGCCCCCATCCACCAGTGTCTATCTCTTTCTCTAAGAGTTTGCACGCACTTTAATCAATGTCTACATGCGCATTGTCCACTTAGCATCTCATACAAACCACTACAGTACCGTTACGTCTTTTCTCTCCAAGGCTCATGTCAGAGTTGCTGTTCCCATCATTGTAACATGGATAAGTGTGTCCTTTTTTGTGTGTATTTAAATCAATGTACACCACCATCAGTATTCATTCCATTTTGCTGTAACTGCAAATTCCATAGCCAGCTGTAGTAAGACCTTGGATAAATGGCTTGGAGACACATGTTGTGTGTATGTACTGTGTATCTGTCTGAGGGCTAGGTAGCACTCAGACATCTAAATGTACAAAGGCTATTGTGTATTGTTTTCATAGGTTCCTGTGAAAGCTGTGGTCTGCATGGCATTGACTGGCCACTGTGCTAGTTCGAAATGGAGCACTCCATGTCTACATACATCCACAAACTGAAAGTATTACTCCTATGAAAGCAATGAAGAAGGCCCACTCATAATTTCATATGTAACCGTCATAACACATTCTGCCTCTGCTGTCCCGTCCATTGTTCGCTCTGCTTGAGGTTGTTTTATATGATCCATGTTTCTTGAGCTGCTACAACAGATTCTGCTCTTTGAAACTGGTTGCGTTTTCTAGATAGATGTGCTGTTCTTGTAATGGTCCTACCAGTCTTGCCCTGTCTGTGAGTAAACGTTGGGAGAGTGTGTTCTTTGTTTTTCTTCTCCAGCTAACTGTATTGCTCCAGGTTGAGGCCTACTGAGTTGTTGCGTCTGTCGTTGTGTTTCTGAGTGACAGTTATTGTAGTGTAGCTCCTCACCAACCACTGGGGAATGTTGTTGAGGAGCTCTTTCTGAGACTGCGTCCTGAGACAGTGAAACTGACACTCGCTCTAGTAAATCAGCAACTATCTGACGTACTGTTGCTGACTCCAGCCCCAGAGAGAGCCTAGCTGTCCGGAACTTTAGCAGAAGGCAGGGGACAAGTGAGGAGGAAGTACAGGGATCTGTAAATGTGATCACGGGTCATGTCTGTCAAACTCCCAAAAGAACTAACGATGACAGACCGCATATATAGCACAAACCCTGGAGGGGTTAGCGTTCTACTGCACAAAACTAAAACCATTGCTGGGATGTACAGTCGAAGGGGCTGGGGAAAGCTTTGTTTTCTATTGATTGTGTTTCTCTATGTCCATGCCTTCCCCGTGAGATAAACAGGGTAGTGATCCTCCACGAGGCCTCCCAGGTTCTGGGTCCTCCGAGGTCAATGAGGTCACTGAAGTCATCCAGGCAATCCGGTAGCGTGTATTTAGCAATGAGTAGTCAAGTGTTGTAACGTGTCTCAATACATGTCCGTCGTCTGTTAGATTGCTATAGAGCCTCTCATTCTGCTAATCATTGGCCTGTCGGACTACTGCATTCTGATCTGTGACCAGCCCACATTGTGTAGATGTTATTTGAAACGTTGTAGTTCAGTCTCAATGTCCTCTGTGTCAGTTAAATGGTTTCATGCAAGATTGTGCAGTCCCATAGACCAATTCTGACCGTTCTGCTGTCCTCTGTATATAACCTCATGTGTTTTTGATGTGTTCTCTGTAAGTGATGGCCCATGGAGAGACATGGGTTGTTATAGCTGTGTCTGTGGTGGGGTTATTGTGTTTGGAGATGTCATGGGTTGTACGTCTGTAATGTTTGTCTACATCTTGATGAGGGATTGGGGTTGGGTTCAACAGTATCACAACTTGTCTACCAAGAGTGTCTTCATTGTGGCAGTGGACACTGTCCTCTCAGTCCGTACAGGAACATTTTGCACCAAAGTCATCAAGCGCAGCTTTTCTCAAGGTCACATTGCTGATATCCAATTTGAAGGAATTTGATTTCAGAGACAAGTCTTTATGCATGATTAGTGTTGTCTTTTTATTGACTTGTGTGCCCGGTAAAAAGCATGATCATGTGTGAAATTTTACTTACCGTGTGTTTGCTAAACAATATTTTACTTACCTCTTTACAGAAGCATTCATTGGAATTCATAAATGTGTGTCCCACCAGATAGCCGTAAGACGTCTGTGTTGCATTCAAAATGCAATTCGGAAGCTCTATCAAATCAGTTATGAGACCACACGTTTGTGAAACAACATGAATGTGAATGACATGCATCACCTAGCTAGCTAGACATTAGTCTGCAAAACCCCTCTTTATTAAAGCGTTGCTATTTTCAATACATTTGTTGAATGCTTGCTCTTTTTTGAGTACTCTGACAACATTTTTGGACATCTCTAAGGATGTCTTGTCCCCTTGTCATTGGACCACATCATTCTTTTCCAATAAGCTTCCTTTGTGTTTGCAGTGGAAAATCTCACTCCCATATCTTTTGGCCACTGAAAGATGTTCGACAACATGCGTTTTCACTTTTTGCCTGACTTTCTCTGGTTATATATAATATATGCATATTTCACAATGTGAGAACAGTATTACCTACTGTATACCATACTGTCTGTCTGGAAACTGTAATTTTTCCTGTGATGAAAGCATTGTCCAGGATGTCCTGTTTGAGGAGTGAGGGCCCATACCTTTTGAGTTTCATTTTGTTTTTGTACATCAAATGGATTGATAATACATAATACCCTGTATTGTCAATGATACGTTACATTGTTATAAACAATTGGTTCTTATTTTAAATGCAGAGGTTGTTGTTTTTGGAATAAAATAGAATAAAATGTCATATTTTGCTCAGGTTTTATGTAATTCTTGGCAGTAGTCCTGCTGCCCATTGTAGCCGCTACACATTTCACCAGTGGAAGAGGAGAGATGGCTTGCTGGTAGATGTTTCTATAGGATATACAGTATCAGTGAATCACCTTGACAGGTAACATCGTCAGGTTGAAGCATTATGCATACTCATGAATACTTGTTGGATCAGATCTTATGAGTTGGATATGAGAGAGCCTTGAAGCACTCCGTATGTAACTCACAACAACCGTGTAGAAGATGAAGATTGTCACTGTTCTCTATCCATTTCAAAGATCCATGTCACAAAAACACAATAGGAGAATTATAATTTTTCAAAAGCAGCAAAGGCAACTAATTTCACTACCACTAGTATTGCAACAATCGCTCACTATGACATAGAATCACAGTTTACCATCTATTTAGTAAAAAATATCTACCTGCTGTGAACAACAACAAGCCTGGAAACGTAGCTATATGTATTACAGCAGTGTTTCCCAACTCCGGTCCTCCAGTAACCCTCAACAGAACACATTTCTGTTGTTGCCCGGGACAAACGTACCTCGTTCAACTAATTTAGGGCTTGTTGATTAGTTGACAAGTTGAATCAGCTGTATTTGTCCAGGGTTACAATAAAAATGAGTACTGTTGGGAGTGCGTAAGGACTGGAATTGGGAAACAGTGCATTACAACAATCTGCCATATCAGAGGAAGTTGGTATTCAAAATACTGTTATCTTGTGATGTGTTCTCCCTCATAGGGAGTGTCTCCCTGTCTATGTCAGTCACAGTCTTCCTGGGATATGTAATATACCAAAATAAATTAACCTCCATGAGGAACAGGTCGGATAACTATAATAAAATACCACTTTCTCAGGTTCTGATCCCTACTATAGTATGTGTCGCTGAAAGCTCGTTGGAGGAGACAGGCACCGCTGGGAAGGAAGAGGAGGAGCTATAGGAAGACCGGCTCATTGTAATGGCTGGAATGGAATAAATGGAACGGAGTCAAACGTGGTTTCCAAATATATAATGTTTGATACCGTTCCATTAATACCATTCCAGCCATTACAATGAGCCCGTCCTCCTTTAACCTGTCTCCTCACCTTCATCTACATTGATTGAAATTAATTTAACAAGTGACATCAATAAGGGATCATAGCTTTCACCTGGATTCAACTGGTCAGTCTACATCATGGAAAGAGGTCCACAGACGATGCAATCGCCATCACTGCACACTGCCCTATCCCATCTGGACAAGAGGAATACCTATGTAAGAATGCTGTTCATTGACTACAGCTCAGCATTCAACACCATAGTACCCTCCAAACTCATCATTAAGATTGAGACTATATTACATCTTAGCTGCTCTGTCACTGCTCATCCATATATGTTATACTTATATATTCTCATCCCATTCCTTTACTAGATTGTGTGTATTAGGTTTTGTTGTGGAAGTTTTTAGATATTAGGTTTTGTTGTGGAATTTGTTAGATATTAGGTTTTGTTGTGGAATTGTTAGAAATTACCTGTTAGATACTGCTGCACTGTCGGAACTAGAAACATAACATCTGCTAACCATGTGTATGTGACCAATAAAATTTGATTTGATTTGAAAGAGCAGGTGTTCTTAATGTTTTGTATACCCAGTGTATAATATACAGTACCAGTCAAAAGTTTGGACACCTACTCATTCAAGGTTTTTTCTTTATTGTAGAATAATAGTGAAGACATCAAAACTATGAAATAACACATATGGAATCATGTAGTAACCAAAAAAGTGTTAAACAAATCAAAATTGATTTTATATTCTTCAAAGTAGCCACCCTTTGCCTTGATGACAGCTTTGCACACTCTCTGCATTCTCTCAAACAGCTTCACCTGGAATGCTTTTCCAACAGTCTTGAAGGAGTTCCCACATATGCTGAGCACTTCTTGGCTGCTTTTCCTTCACTCTGCGGTCCAACTCATTGCAAACCATCTCAATTGTGTTGAGATTGGGTGATTGTGGAGGCCAGGTCATCTGATGCAGCACTCCATCACTCTCCTTCTTGGTCAAATAGCCCTTACACAACCTGGAAATGTGTTGGGTCATTTTCCTTTTGAAAAACAAATGATAGTCCCACTAAGTGCAAACCAAATGGTATGGCGTATTGCTGCAGAATGCTGTGGTAGCCATGCTGGTTAAGTGTGCCTTGAATTCTAAATAAATCACAGACAGTGTCCCCAGCAAAGCACCCCCACACCATCACACCACCTCCTCCATGCGTCACGGTGGGAACCACACATGCAGAGATCATCCGTTCACCTACTCTGCGTCTCACAAAAACACGGTGGTTGGAACCAAAAATCTCAAATTTGGTGTTATCAGACCAAAGGACAGATTTACACCAGTCTAATGTCTATTGCTCGTGTTTCTTGTCCCAAGCAAGTCTCTTCTTATTATTGGTGTCCTTTAGTAGTAGTTTCTTTACAGCAATTTGACCATGAAGGCCTGATTCATGTAGTCTCCTTTGAACAGTTGATGTTGAGATGTGTCTGTTACTTGAACTCTGTGAAGCATTTATTTGGGCTGTAATTTCTGAGGCTGGTAACTCTAATGAACTTATCCTCTGCAGCAGAGGTAACTCTAGGTCTTTCTTTCCTGTGGCGGTCCTCATGCACTTGTAGAAACGTTCAAAGTTCTTGAGATTTTCCGCATTGACTGACCTTCATGTCTTAAAGTAATGATGGACTGTCATTTCGCTTTGCTTATTTGAGCTGTTCTTGCCATAATATGGACTTGGTCTTTCACCAAATAGGGCTACTGTATCTTCTGTATACCACCCCTACCTTGTCACAACATGACTAATTGGCTCAAACGCATTAAGAAGGAAATAAATTCCACAAATTAACTTTTAACATGGCACACCTGTTAATTGAATCGCAATAAAATATATTTTGATTTGTTTAACACTTTTTTGGTTACCACATGATTCCATATGTGTTATTTCATAGTTTTGATGTCTTCACTATTATTATACAATGTAGAAAATAGCAAAAAATAAATAAAGAAAACCCCTTGAATGAGAAGGTGTGTTCAAACTTTTGACTGGTACTGTAAATATATGAATATAAAGAGACATGAGCCAAAACCAATTACCTGTAGAATGGAATAGGTTATAAGACATCTATGATTCATTCCATTTCATCAGTTCTACCAGCTAATATGAGAGTTTTAGATTACATAACATTTGAGGACACATCATTTAAGTGCCTATGTATTTTCAATGTGTTCACCTACAATCTCACCACAAAGCTGGCCATCTTTTCTCCTCCCTATCTGGCTAACCTCCTCCTTTCCTTCTAAGTTCAACATTGTTTTTTTGTCATATACACATGATAATATGGAGGAGTATACCAAAAAATAGGAACACCTTCTTAATATTGAGTTGTATCCTTTTTTTGCCCTCAGAACAGCCTCAATTCGTTGGGGCATGGACTCTACAAGGTGTCTAAAGCATTCCACAGGGATGCTGGCCCATGTTGACTCCAATGTTTCCCACGGTTGTGTTAAGTTGGCTGGATGTTCTTTGGGTGGTGGATCATTCTTGATACACACAGGAAACTTTTGAGCGTGAAAAAAACAGTAGCTTTGCAGTTCTTGACACAAACCGGTGCTCCTGGCACCTACTACCATACCTCGTTCAAAGGCACTTTCATTTTTTGTCTTTCCCATTCACCCTCTGAATAGCACACACACAATACATGTCTCAATTGTCTCAAGGCTTAAAAATCCTTCTTTAACCTGTCTCCTCCCCTTCATATACACGGATTGGAGTGGATTTAACAGGTGAACAAGGGGTGAACAATTTAACAGGTGAACAATCAACGATTTAAAAGGTGAACAATCAACAAGGGATCATGGCTTTCACCTGGTCTTTCTATGTCATGGAAAGAGCAGGTGTTCTTAATGTTTTGTATACTCTGTGTACATGGTACACAGTGCAATGAAATGCTTACTAGCAGGTTAACCTCTCAATAATGGAACAGTAGAACAACAAAAAACTCTAACCACAAAATTAAGGAAATTAGAAGGGGGGGGGGGGGGGATTTCGACAAGGCCATTTTCTTGCAGTCCCAAGATGGAAGGGGGGGCTGAGAATTTCGGCAGGCAAGAAAATAGCCTTGCCGAAATCCTCCCCCCTCTCCCTTCTAATTTCCTTAATTTTGTGGCTAGTCAAATACTTTCTGTGGCACATATCAGAGTCAAATACTTTCTATAGAACAAACTTCACGTCAGGATTGGCAAACGAAATGAATAATTAATGTATGTGTGTTATATTGTAGGCAAGCAATAAACATTTCAGAACAACTACTGGTCGAATAAGACATGGGAGAGTTAACGGATTTTGGCAGAGATTTATAGAGACTAATACACTTAAAACAAATAGCCAAACCGAAAACTGCAGACATTACTAGTGCCTCCCCCGCGATCAAACCGACATTAAAAAAAAAATGAAACGCAACCTAACTTGATCAGATATCTCAACTAGGAGCCAAGTCGCAGCAATAAAGAATTGAGTGCGTTCACGTTTACGCAAAGGGGAGAATTCTGGCAGGGGGGAGCTTTTCGGCACAACACCGTCAGTTCTACCACCTCAACACTACACATTTCAAACAGGGTTAAATATGTTGTAGTAAAGTTCAGCTTCAGTCCGCAAGGGGGGCACTGTGTCGCGGTCAGAAGATATGTGCTTCAGTCAGAAAAACGTTCTCATCTCTTCAATCTCAGCTAGCTAGCCAGCCAGTAGCTAATCAGCTAGTGTAATAAATACCATTTAAAATAACACAAGCATATTGCTATTACGTTGTTATAACTAACTTCTTTCAAAACAGGGTTTTTCACAAACTCATAAGCACATATTTCATGACACAATATGTTCTGCATTTCACGAGATACTGAGATACACACACACCCAGGGACAGATGGCTGACGCAAACCTTTCATAAACACTGATAAAACAGGAACATCTACGCACACACAAAATCTCCTCTTTAGGCTGAACATTTTACAGAGACACACAGATATGTCAAAATAGGAACATCTACGCACACACCTAATCTCCTGTTTTAGCTGAACATTTTTGAAGACAAAGAACTCTACTCAGAGCCCATGGGACAGTGACACTAGCCTGAAGGGGACCTCGCCCAACTCATCAGGACCAACCAGAAGACCAGATCTACCAGACTCAACCTACTTCATTTATCATATATAATGTCTGCACACAATGTTTCGGGGCTTTTTCTGATAGTTCCATTCGAGCTTGATGAACGAGTCCGTGCACGCTATTTCAGATATCTTTACCTCTGAATAAACTGCCTTTTATTATACCATATCCACCCTGTCCAGAGTCTCTACTTAGTCTCAGTTCTCCAGTAAACTTGTGATATCAACACTAGTCAGCAAAGAAACGAAACTCAAATCAAATACAGTCGCTAGAAATGAACACTTTTCCTAATATCATGATTTATATCAACACCCTTATCTTGCTCATTCACTAAATATACAATTAAATAACTCTGACTGAAACCCAATAGCCTAAGGATGCTGAGCACTAATGCTATGCGGCAGACTGAGTGACAGGCGTTTTTCTGAGTGATGACATTTACATCTAACCGGTGCTGTAGGGGTGGGGTCAAGGGACATGAGCAGTCCACCGCGTTGTGATATCTCGACCAATCACAGCGGACACCGTGTCACTCCAGGGGCTTCTTGCAGTGCCTGCTACTTACTAGCTAGCGCAGTATATT
Source organism: Salvelinus namaycush (assembly GCF_016432855.1). NCBI lineage: Eukaryota > Metazoa > Chordata > Actinopteri > Salmoniformes > Salmonidae > Salvelinus > Salvelinus namaycush. Next base: position 31,683,072 of record NC_052332.1, on the reverse strand, counting down.
TAATTATTAAAGAATTGGTCAGTAAAACATTTTTTTTAAAGAACTCTATAGTGGAAATGATATGTGTTTATTGAAACTCATATCAGACTGAAATTTTTATTTTACCATCAAAAACAGCCTCGGAAGCCAAGGCCTAATGACGCCACTGACAATGTGGGTGCTACAATGATTAGGGATAATACCGAATGAATTATGAATTATGATGAGTGAGAATGTTACAGAGGGTCAAAGATCATACCCCCAAGACATGCTAATGATTAATCTCTCACTATTACCATTAACCACAGAGGTTATGTGTTGGTGTCTGATCTTTGCTTCAGTTTCCCATTTTGCTCATCACTGAACAGTCAATAGACATGCATTACTTTGGTGGAATTGCCCTTAAAACCCCCCGAATATGTAAAACAGGCATTGTATTAAATGATAAAATAAGGCACACAGTGTGTGTGTGTGTGTGTCAGTTGACCTCCATGTGTTCCTCTTCATCGTTAATCTGAATAGAAAAACACAAATGGGAAACAATCAACATAATTCAATAGACAATTAAACAGTCCTTATAGAAAAAACACATGACTTCACAGAAATTATTATTCAACCTGTCCTCAACCTGGGCTTGAACTCACAACCTATTGGTTCACAGCATTTCAATCTTGCCACTACACCGTTACACCACCATGTCTGTGTCAATAACAATGTTTACCTGTTTCCTACACTTTGGACTTTGGACAAAGGGAATCTCAGATTTGTTCAAAATAAATTCAAGATAAATATAGCCCCACAATCATTAGACAACTATACAGAATATTATGCTCCACCATCACTAGATAACTAAACAGAATATTAATCCCCACCATCATTAGACAACTATACAGAATATTATGCCCCACCATCATTAGACAACTATACAGAAAATTATGACCCACCATCATTAGACAACTATACAGATTATTATGCCCCACCATCATTAGACAACTATACAGAATATTATGCCCCACCATCATTAGACAACTATACAGAATATTATGACCCACCATCATTAGACAACTATACAGAATATTATGCCCCACCATCACTAGACAACTATACAGAATATTATGCCCCACCATCATTAGACAACTATACAGAATATTATGCCCCACCATCATTAGACAACTATTCAGAAAATCTTCAAATTGCTGAAACAAGTCAATGAAATCATTGATGAGAGAATAGTCAGATTAATTGATAACTAAAATAGCAGGACAGACGGCTCCCGAGTGGCGCAGCGGTCTAAGGCACTGCATCTCAGTGCTAGAGGCATCACTACAGACACCCTAGTTCAATTCCAGGCTTAATCACAACCAGTCATGATTGGGAGTCCCATAGGACGGCGCACAATTGGCCCAATGTCGACTGGGTGTGGCCGGTGTAGGCCGTCATTGTAAATAAGAATTTGCTCTTAACTGACTTAGCTAGTTACATTTAAAAATATATAAATGCCACTCTTTTGCGAAGTGCAGAGATGTATTATATGTAATGAATGTGTATAAGAATGCTATAGACTTTGTGGTGCAGAAGAAAGTACAGTGCACTTGAGATTGTGAGTTCAAATCCCACGTGTGGTCATACTTTAGCTGAACAGTGAGCCTCTAACTTTAAAACAACCATTTCATTACTTTACTTATAATGGTTTGGGATGGATTGAGACCATTAAGGACCATCCCATGACGTCCTGACGACTGGTAGAACCAATGTTTTGAGAAATTCTTAAACATCCTAACATTGTCCTCACCCTTAGGGAAAAACCACATGAATTTCATGCAATCAAATGTTTTCACATGTGAAATGTCACGTGATGTGTTCCAAAAACCCGTTTTCACATCTGAAATGCCACATGATGTGTTCTGAAACTAAATCATGTGATTTTCCACATGTAAAATCATGTGGTTTTTCCGTAAGGGGGATGCCAGCGATCTGAATTTCCTGCTACACCACCTGGTCTGTGGCCATGACAGAGATTGGACACAAATTTATTGTCAAGAATACATTTCTAAAAGTTGCCTAGAATCAGGTCAATAATTATGTGATTATCTGAAAACACCAACAAAAAAGTAGCAGTGCTCAGTACACTTGACATTAAGTGATCACAAATGCTCTCTAGAATTGAACTTGCAACCTTTTGGTCTGGAGTGCATTAATGTCTCAGAAGTGCCACCAGATACTTATTTGATACCAAGAACACATATCCACACACTCTCAAAAATTAGAGTACGGTTACAGTACAGTGTTTTTCCTTGGTTTGTCAGGGAAGTGACTATTACAACGACAGTGACCAGCTATAAATGAAATAGTGAACGGCTCTTTGGTATAACATGCACTTATTACAGTCAGCCTTTAACAAGGCTGGAGAACTGACACTCTACAACCTTATTGTTTATGAACAGAATACAATTGAGCACATTCACTGGGGTGGCATCCCCTCTCTTGGGAGACCAAAAAGAGCTACAAGTAGCTGAAAGCCACACCTTCAATATTCTGATAGGCTGCAAACTGCTACGGTATGCTGCTAATTAGCAAGTAATGTTGCATGCTATCAACAGAAGACTCAGGGAAGGCACAGTAGGTTACCTGCATGTATTGCTAGAGTCAGCAAGACACCTGTAGGTTAAAACCTCTTTGGGCTTGGGGGCGCTATTTTCACGTTCGGATGAAAGCGTGCCCAGAGTAAACTGCCTGCTACTCAGGCCCAGAAGCTAAGATATGCATATTATTAGTAGATTTGGATGGAAAACACTCTGAAGTTTCTAAAACTGTTTGAATGATGTCTGTGAGTATAACAGAACTCATATGGCAGGCAGAAACCTGAGAAAAAATCCAACTAGGAAGTGGGAAATCTAAGGTTTGTAGGTTTTCAAGTCTTTGCCTATCCAAGATAGTGTAAATTTGGTCCGATTGCACTTCCTAAGGCTTTCACTAGATGTCAACAGTCTTTAGAACCTTGTTTCAGGCTTCAACTGTGAAGGGGGAGCGAATAAGAGCTGTTTGACTAAGGGGTCTGGCAGAATGCCATGAGCTAAGTCAGGCGCGCGGCCGTGAGAGCGAGTTCTGTTCCTTTTCATTTCTAAAGACAAAGGAATTGTCCGGTTGAAACATTATTGAAGATTTATGATAAAAACATCCTAAAGATTGATTCTATACATCGTTTGACATGTTTCTACGAACTGTAATGGAACTGTTTTGACTTTTCGTCTGGACTTTCCCGCGCCTTGTGAATTTCGATTGGTGAACTAAACGCGCTAACAAAAAGGAGGTATTTGGACATAAAGATGAACTTTATCGAACAAAACAAAAATGTATTGTGGAACTGGGATTCCTGGTAGTGCATTTCGATGAAGATCATCAAAGGTAAGTGAATATTTATAATGCTATTTCTGACTTTTGTTGACTCCACAACATGGCGGGTATCTGTAAGGCTTGTTTTGGGGCCTGCGTGCTGTACTCAGATTATTGCATGGTGTGCTTTTGCCATAAAGCTTTTTTGAAATCAGACACAGCGGTTGCATTAAGGAGAAGTGTATCTGATGAAGATCATCAAAGGTTAGTGATTAATTTTCTCTCTATTTCTGCTTTTTGTGACTCCTCTCTTTGGCTGGAAAAATGGCTGTGTTTTTCTGTGACTTGGCGCTGACCTAACATAATCGCATGGTATGCTTTCGTCGTAAAGCCTTTTTGAAATCGGACACTTTGGTTGGATTGACAACAAGTTTATCTTTACAATGGTGTATAATACTTGTATGTTTGAGGAATTTTAATTATGAGATTTCTGTTGTTTGAATTTGGCACCCTGCACTTTCACTGGCTGTTGTCAAATCAATCCCGTTAACGGGATTTGAGCCCTAAGACGTTTAATGGCAAACGTTTTGCCAGTAAGTTATTGTGAATTGTACAATAACTTACTGACAAATGATTTCCAGTTAAGAAATGACAAATTCACAGCAACAAGTTGCCATTAAATTACTGGAAAATGTACAATGACCTCTTTGCATTGCCACTCATCAGTAACACATACATTTGCAGAACAGACAGTGTCAAAGGAGATGCTCAATTTGCATTGGCATAACCATCAAACACTTAAACTGCTACAACACTTCCACTGACTGTTGGCACAAATACACATGTATTTGACCTCTCCCCCAACTATGCTAATGAGCCCCACCAGTACATTGCCATCACCTATCAAAGTGCTGTGATGAACATACCTTATTTTCTAAATATTGTCTAGAAAAATGTCCCATTATACCTACAAGGTACCGAACTGTACCATGTGAGCTCATATGAATTTGTTCTTAACTGACTTGACTAGTTAAATAAAGGTTACATAAAAATAAATACAAATAAATATGTGTACCTGTGAAGTGTACCTTTGACTTTTTTGTACCCCAGGGAACAACACTGTACCCTAACCACACCCTGATTTTTGGAGTGTCTTAATACATGTTCCGAGCAATGAGTACAAACCTGCTGGCACTGCAGAACCATTGATGCGCTCAATCAAGAGGTTGCAAGTTCAAATCCCCAAGCTTTCATGTATACTCTGTGTCAAGTTTCCTTGAGCACTGCTAGTTTTACGTTAACGTAACGTTGGTGGCAATTGTTTACTTGATTCTGGGCAGTTTTTAGCAAAAGGCAGGAATGTATTCTTGCCAATAAGTCTGGAGCCATATCTCTTTAATACTGTAACGGTAATCCTCCTCCTCTTCATCAGAAGAGGAGGAGTAGTGATCGAACCAAGGCGCAGCGTAGTGAAATGACATGATTTATTGAACACGACGGAAAAACAAACTAAACTTGCATAAACCAACAAAACAAATAAACGATGCAGACAGACCTGAACGACGAACTTACATATAACGTGAAGAACGCAATGAACAGGAACAGACTACATAAAACGAACAAACCGTAAACAGTCCCGTATGGTGCAAACATATACACAGGAGACAACCACCCACAACGAACACTGTGAAAACGCCTACCTAAATATGACTCCTAATTAGAGGAACGCCAAACACCTGCCTCTAATTAAGAGCCATACCAGGCAACCCAATAAACCAACACAGAAACAGAAAACATAGAATGCCCACCCAAACTCACGTCCTGACCAACTAACACATATAACAAACTAACAGAAATAGGTCAGGAACGTGACAAATACTCAGAGACCTGTTGTCACATGTGCTCATCATGGCCGCGGAAAGATGTTTTGGGTTGGGGTGCTGTCGAAGGTGGGGGGGGGGGATTGTCAGGGGGATTATTTTACACGCAACCCCATAAAATCAAGTGATCAAATGAGATCCCACAAGATCACGTTTTCATGTTATCGCTTAAAATTCATGTGTTTTTTCAGTGATAGGTAGATTCCTACAGCTGAGTGAGAGGTTTCTCCCAGCTCCCTCCTAAACCAGAGAGGTGTTAACATGGTCATACCCCCTCTCTCCATGAAGAGGTGTCTGGTTCATGGGACATGTGCACAGGACGTAGACCACCACTCCAACATTACCCAGCGGGTTGTTGACACACTGAACCTGCAAACAGTCAAGAAGTCACAGGGACGCACAGTATTATACAGAGCCCATGATCACACGGAACTCCCTTCCATCTCCAATTACTAAAGCAAATTACCTTTAAAAAACATAGAAAACAACATCTCATTGCACAATAGGGACTGTGAAATGACACACAAAAGCTGCTGTTCGGCAAAAGCTAATGGGGATACGAATGAACCACCTAGTAAAGCTATAAGTGGGGAAATATATGAATGTGTGATAATGCCTTTATTTTTTTTTATCTTAGACCAGGGGAATGGATGGAAAATATAATGAAACAATGTGTTTCTTACAGTAGGCTGTATATGTATGGGACAGGCCCACTAGTTGTAGACCATCACTCCAGGCACACCCAGATTGTTGTCAACACACCAAGAAAATATTAATTTGGGAGGGCTTATATTTGTCCTGTTACACAGTTGTGTGTAATGGAATTGTGTTTCTTGCATATCACAACTCCCCCTTAGACATCTGCAGGAGTGGGGCCACCATTGTCCAACGCCCCTGAAGCAATTGGAGTTAAGGATCTTGCTCAAGGGCACTGCCACAGATTTATTCACCTTGTCGTTTCAGAGATTCAAACCAGAGGCCTTTCAGTTATTGGCCAACGCTCTAACCTTGAGGCTACCTGCCACATTATGTTAAAGACACAGGAGAGGACAGTTTCTTTGGTTATAGGTGTATACCATAAGGTAGTCTTTCATAGGTTAACATACTATTGTAACGGCTGTCGTAGTCGTTCTCCTCCTCAGACGAGGAGGAGCATGGATCGGACCAAGATGCGGATTGGTAAGTATTCATATTTTAATGGGAAAACAACAAACACTACAAAATACAACAAACCTGACTAACCTGAAACAGTCCTGTGTGGCCCAAACACTGACACAGGAACAAACACCCACAAAACACAAGTGAAACCCTGGCTGCCTTAGTATGATTCTCAATCAGGGACAACGATTCACAGCTGTCTCTGATTGAGAATCATACCAGGCCGAACACAAAATCCCAACATAGAAAATCAAACCTAGACCAACCCACCCAACTCACGCCCTGACCAACTAAAACAAATACATGACAAAGGAAAACAGGTCAGGAACGTGACAACTATGGAATAAACAGTAGTTGATGCTGGATTGTAAACAATGTGGCAAAAAAAATCCTGAAGTAATCAAGGCACTCTCATATAGTGGAAAATTTTTAAAGCGTTTATCATTTACGGCGTATGCATTGCAAGAATTTAAAAAACACAATCGTCACCCTGATGAAGGCCTTTGTAGCCACAATGCGTAAGTACGTTTTCTATTCATGCTGTGCATTATTTTACCTTGACAACAGTACTGCATAGATGTGCAATCTTGGACCAAGGAAATGGACAAAAAGATGTTTGAACAAACTCAAAATACAATTAAAACATTTGCTTCTTACTTTAGGCAGTATGTTTCTAGGAAATGTCAGTTCATCATACACCACCATTACAGAAGCAACCACACTCTAAAAAATGCTGAGTTAAAAAGTTCACAAAAATGTAAATGTATGTGAAAATTAACAACTGCAAAGCACACTGCATATTTTAATTTGCCTTGTTTTGGGCCGGAGCTCATTAGAATAACACCCAGCATGCTTTGCAATTGTTCATTTTCACATATACAGTTAGATCATTTAGCAGAAGCTCTCATCACACCATATGGTCATCAGACTTTTGATACCAATGTAGGGCGAAAGAGGGTAACAAAATTGTGAACTGCTATAAAGAAATGGCATAGAAAAGTATTTTATATTTTGAATATACAAATGACAACTTTTGAAAGTATCTTGTTACAAAATACATTGGAGTGTAGTTCAGCCCAGTGTAATGCAAAATACATTGGAGTGTAGTTCAGCCCAGTGTAATGCAAAATACATTGGAGTGTAGTTCAGCCCAGTGTACTGCTAAATACATTGGAGTGTAGTTCAGCACAGCGTAATGCTAAATACATTGGAGTGTTAGTTCAGCCCAGTGTAATGCTAAATACATTGGAGTGTTAGTTCAGCCCAGTGTAATGCTAAATACATTGGAGTGTTAGTTCAGCCCAGTGTAATGCTAAATACATTGGAGTGTTAGTTCAGCCCAGTGTAATGCAAAATACATTGGAGTGTTAGTTCAGCCCAGTGTAATGCAAAATACATTGGAGTGTTAGTTCAGCCCAGTGTAATGCTAAATACATTGGAGTGTTAGTTCAGCCCAGTGTAATGCTAAATACATTGGAGTGTTAGTTCAGCCCAGTGTAATGCAAAATACAAAATACAACAAAAATCTCTGGCTCTGGCAATGGGTTGTGACCCAACTGCTGGGTGAAAATAACCCAACATGTGTTGAAAACAAATGTAGTCATTTTTAACCCAGCATATTTTAGAGTGCCGAGGGTCCGCGATTAATAAACCAAAAGCATTTTGATGCATTAGTTGTCACAATTTTCTACTTAAAATGCATTTATTTTACACACCACCCTTAAGATGGACCCTAGAAAACTATCTGCATCAGTCAAGTGAGGTGACTCAGCTAGCTCCCAACTGAAATATCTACAAATGATCTTTGTAGATAATAAGTTATGACATTAATAGGTGATGGTAAATAAACACAATAATTACAATAACAATGTGTTTCTTACAGGAGGCTGTGTTTCCTCAGAGGGTCCCACGTTGACTCCAGGATCAGCCCTTGGGTGGTCACGATGCCTGCTCTGTAAAACAACACAACACGGTCAATGCTGAGGAAAGAAATGCATGAATATGGACTATTTCTTTGGTATATACACAGGAAGCATTGCACAGCTGTGGGTCTTTTCTGTGCCTTGAGATGATAACAGGACATTATGAACATGCCAAACATTATGAACAGCCTGCAGGTATAATACTTTATAACTTGTCTTGAGTCAAGTCAAGTACATATGACAAGTAAACTTGACTCATGACATGTCTTACAATGCATTATAAGTGCATGATAAAGCGTTATACCTGCAGGCTATAACGTGTTCCTCAAAGAACAACCTACACAAAAAAAGTACTGTTTGTTTGGTTGACCTAACTGCTGGGTTGCAGGTGTTGGGTCACTTATTTGGGTTGGTTTCCTTAAAAAGAGCAAGGTTGTGTTGTTAATGCTTGGTTATTGGTGCTGGGTTATTACGATATATCCCAGCAGGTCAGATCAGAAGACTGAAGGTTGTATTCACTTTGACCCTGCCCTTTGATTTCTGCAGGGGTTTGCTATGACATTGACCCTACAAAACAACAGTCAACAATTTGATTGTAACTTTACATGAAGACTGTGGAATCTAACAGACAATGAGGAACCATTCTTCCTGGTACAAATAACGCCATGGAAAAAATAAAACCTGCTGTTTTCTTAAAGACACAATCTATTGTACTGATACACGATCAGATAAACTTTTGTCATTGTTCATCTGTAGAACATAGAAGTCATACTTCTGAGATACATAGTGAAGATATTCTACCCTGGATGCTATATCGAAAAATCACAGGATAAGTAAACTAGGTAAGGCTAGCATGCTAACACAAGTAGCATAGGCTAAACACATCCGTATCTATTGATCTAGTGTTTAACATACTGTACATACTTGCGTGTTAAGGCAAAAGCTACCAAACAGTGCTACATGAATAAATATATCAATAATTTTAGGTACAATTAACAATACCATAGTTTTATCTTCGGGACTGAAAAATGCCACGTGCACTCGATGGAGCAAATCCGTAAAAGAAGGAAGCCGCGATATGTCGATTCCAAATTTTTTGTGAGACACAAGCGACACCTGGGGTCCGGAGTCAAAGGTGTTGTGTAGGGTTTATCATCTGTGTGTTGTACGTAACTTCTGAAGTACAATCTTATTTTACCTTTATTTAACAAATGTTTGCTTTCACCTTTTCAACAAAGTTAGTGCTGTTGAAAACCTAATCCTGTGTTTTCCCCTAAGTCATAATTTTTATAATTTTTTCAAGATGTTAATAGTTGGCTATGTGTTGTAAACCAGTAATTAAGAAGTACTTTTGTGTAGTACTTAAAATAAATCAAAAGAACTTATTAAGTATAAAATTAAGTTACCTTTTTCCATCTTGTGGACAAAACACCAGTTGATCAGATTTGATGGGTAATCTTTCTTAGAGGGGCCAATGTGTTGGGTCATGTTTCCAGAAAATCCTTGGTAATGTTCAAAAAGAAATCTACACACTAAAATATTAAATCAATATATTACAAAAACAAAGCTTCAAAAAATACATGTACATCCGTGACTGTTCACATCAGGGAAAGTGAAGGTGAAAGTGAAGAAGTTTCAAATATTCAAAATATATTCAAAAGCTATCCATTGTTCAAAAGCCACTCCTACCACAATGAACCTATCTAACAAGTACTGCACCCGGTGTGGCAGCTCAATCAGAATTAGTTGGGTAACATAGATAAGATGTTTTATTTGCAAAATATGCTTATGTGAGATACTTGTCATTAGAATGTTTCCCTTTGGACTATAGGGTTGGCAGTTGCACGTATCCCTTCTCAGCTAGGGCTCAGTCACTTGGGGCCCAGAGAGGGGAGAGGTCAGGCTTGTCTTCATATGTGAATGTATCTGTAAAACCATCTGGTGCTATGCAGAATATCAGAAGGGGAGGAGGACAGAATGAAACATTGTCTTCTTATGTGAATGTGTCTTTACCTATTTTTAAACCATGTGAAGGGATGGCGTGATTAATGGGGAACCAGTTAGTTGTCTCCACAATGTCTGTACGCCAGTCACTCCCTCCTTTTCCCATTGGGGGGAGGAGTATGGCAGTGTCTGGAACCATTGTATGTCCCCTCTGATGTTGCACTTATCTTGAGATAGTATATGACCTAGAGGCTCACTCTCCTCAGTAAGCTTGTCCAGGAGTGGGGTGTACTTGAGAGGGGGGTATCTAGAGTTGACAATTGATATATGCCATTGGATGAGTTGGTGTTTTTGTACTATGAAGTACCAGGAACGAGATTAGAACCTCGTCTTTGAGACCAAACTGAACGATAATTTATAGCGAATGCTATCTGGCTATGGGATGCTCCTCTCTCAAGTAAAAGTCTTTCTTTGTGAACAGTTCCTATTCCTGTGGTTTGTCATGTCGACTAGGGGGTGGATCTTTGCTATAAAAGATCTCAGTTGCCATTATGTTGACCACGCTCAACTTTTCATTAGAGAAACTGAAATGTTGAAAGTCAAATGCTATTGCAAAAGCTTAATTATTATTAAAGGTGAAGTTCAAGTATAACTCTGACTGGTGTGTGGTTTGTAACTCTCCTCATTTGGTAATACAGGAAATTGCCACAACATTTGGCGACGGGGATGGGATGTGAATCTTCACTCGGTGACCGCTCCTGACAACCTAGATAAATCGTGCACAAGGGATCCCTCAAACTTGGGATCTCAGGGAGACCACACTTCGGGAACGGAGCAGATGGACCAACCTAAGATCTGAGAGGCAGCGAGCCGATTGGATACCACATCCCGAACATAGTAAAAAATAATAAAAAAGGTGAGGTGAGCAAACCACACTTGAAGTTGAGTTTTTTAACAAAAGCCTCTGTTACGTGGGCTCTGAGTGTGTTCTTGTGTGAGGGGGGCACCTTGGAGGCGTAAGCAGGGCCGAGTCAGAGGAGAGTAATCAGAGAGTTTGTGGACTCAAAGATACTCTGCCACTGGTCAGTTGCAGGCGACCTAGAGCCGTCCTGACACTGAATTGATCACAGTGGGGATTGGTGCGGTCTGTGGGGGTGACGGGCCAGGGTGACTGTGTGTTCTGTGTGAAACACGGTACTTGGTGAAGCCCTATTGGAAGAAGGACCTCATTCTGAAAGTGTCTGTGTGACTGTCTAAGTGACCCTCAGAGGTGGTGAATTCCAATTATTTAAAATGTGCTAGCCAGGTATGCCCTGGGTTACTCTGTGTGAGTGTTTTGTTTTGTAGGAGCGTTCTGTGTGGGCACGGTAGGTTGACTCTGTGTGGGTAACCTTTCAATTATGTTCTGATGTTCTGTGTGGACATCTGACCAGTTCTGTGTGAGCGTCTGACCAATCCTGTGTGGGTGATCATTAAAGTTCTGTGTGAGTACTTAAGGAATTTCTGTTGTAACTGTTTTTCTCTCCCTGTGTGTGTGTGTGTGTGTGTGTGTGTGTGTGTGTGTGTGTGTGTGTGTGTGTGTGTGTGTGTGTGTGTGTGTGTGTGTGTGTGTGAGATTTTGTGTTTGTGTGTGTGTGTGACTAAGGAGCCATGGGTACGAGCGGGTGCAAAGAACCAGGCATTCCGGACCCTCCTACTGGAGCCTTGAAGGTTATGGTAGATAAATGGGGTAGGGATATTCTGGAACAGGTGGCATAGAGAGGGTGGTTTTCCTTTGACAGGGACACTAAGTGTGACGCTGTTAGACGAGATAAGACAGAGATTGGTAGAGAAGGAAGGTAAACTAGGGAAAAAGGATCAAATTGACTGGGTGAAATTCAGGAAATGGGAAGGGAAGCTGACAAACGAAAGAAGAGACAGGACCCATTTCGGGGAAAACCCTGTCAGAATATGGTAGTTCAGACTCAGGAAGGAGAAAAGAAGGGGAAAGATGAAACAGTGAGAAGGAATAGGAAGGATGATGATGACAGAGACTGTCCCCCTCCATACTGTACTCCTCAAACTCTCTACCCAGTGTGGCCGGACCTCCCTCCTCCTCAGCCGCCTCCTGCTGATCCGCTGGATGCAAGACCACTACAACCTGCAGCCCCACCCCCTGTCTCTCCCAACACCACGGTGATTGATCGTCTGGTACGGAGCCTGGCTGAAGTCCTCAAAGGGTCTGGAGTGATTCCGGCCAATCCCACTGGAGGCGCAGTGGGGGGAGCACGCCAGAATGGTAAAAAGATCAACAATCCTTTTCTCAAGGCTCCACTCAGCTCCAGTGAGGAAAGTTGACTCCCCCGTTGAAGGACCCTCTATGGGCCAGGATGGAAAGGCGTGTCTCTACCCCCTCCCCATACGATCCAGCATCAGACATGTATCGACAATACCCTCTGATGGCCTGTCCCAACCCTCAGCCTCGACCTGATGATGCTAATGCTGCTACCGCCGCAGCATGGAACCCCATTGTGTATGTCCAGAGGACGTGGAGACATAATGAAATGAAAGACATTGTAGAGGACCTACCAGACCCAAGTAAGGACGCTGTGAAATATTCAGCAGAAATGAGGGTATTGGTGGGTCAGTACAAACTATCTGCTGCTGAGATAGCCCATATCTGTAAAAAGAAACTGGGACTCAGGTGGGCGGATGTACAGGGACAGTTTGATTGCAACTACCTGTGGGCTGTGAATGGTGCGTATCAGGACCAGATAACGGCGCTGCTGTGAGGACTACCTGCATCAGTTGGGAGACTGAGCCATTAGCAATGGTGGTACAGCACTGCAAGCATGCTGAGACAACAAAGTACTCAGAAGGAAGAAAAAATAAAGGAAGAAAAAGTGAAGACAGAAACTACAGGCTGCCCAGATGACGTTTTACCAGGGAGCAGCCCCAGCAGGGACAGGACAAGGGGGTGGAGTGCACAAGTGTTACAACTGTGGGAAGCCGGGTCATTTTGCTGCTGACTGCTCCGAGCCAACGAATCCACAGAGGAACAGCTATAGGAAGACCGGCTCATTGTAATGGCTGGAATGGAATAAATGGAACGGAGTCAAACGTGGTTTCCAAATATATAATGTTTGATACCGTTCCATTAATACCATTCCAGCCATTACAATGAGCCCGTCCTCCTTTAACCTGTCTCCTCACCTTCATCTACATTGATTGAAATTAATTTAACAAGTGACATCAATAAGGGATCATAGCTTTCACCTGGATTCAACTGGTCAGTCTACATCATGGAAAGAGGTCCACAGACGATGCAATCGCCATCACTGCACACTGCCCTATCCCATCTGGACAAGAGGAATACCTATGTAAGAATGCTGTTCATTGACTACAGCTCAGCATTCAACACCATAGTACCCTCCAAACTCATCATTAAGATTGAGACTATATTACATCTTAGCTGCTCTGTCACTGCTCATCCATATATGTTATACTTATATATTCTCATCCCATTCCTTTACTAGATTGTGTGTATTAGGTTTTGTTGTGGAAGTTTTTAGATATTAGGTTTTGTTGTGGAATTTGTTAGATATTAGGTTTTGTTGTGGAATTGTTAGAAATTACCTGTTAGATACTGCTGCACTGTCGGAACTAGAAACATAACATCTGCTAACCATGTGTATGTGACCAATAAAATTTGATTTGATTTGAAAGAGCAGGTGTTCTTAATGTTTTGTATACCCAGTGTATAATATACAGTACCAGTCAAAAGTTTGGACACCTACTCATTCAAGGTTTTTTCTTTATTGTAGAATAATAGTGAAGACATCAAAACTATGAAATAACACATATGGAATCATGTAGTAACCAAAAAAGTGTTAAACAAATCAAAATTGATTTTATATTCTTCAAAGTAGCCACCCTTTGCCTTGATGACAGCTTTGCACACTCTCTGCATTCTCTCAAACAGCTTCACCTGGAATGCTTTTCCAACAGTCTTGAAGGAGTTCCCACATATGCTGAGCACTTCTTGGCTGCTTTTCCTTCACTCTGCGGTCCAACTCATTGCAAACCATCTCAATTGTGTTGAGATTGGGTGATTGTGGAGGCCAGGTCATCCGATGCAGCACTCCATCACTCTCCTTCTTGGTCAAATAGCCCTTACACAACCTGGAAATGTGTTGGGTCATTTTCCTTTTGAAAAACAAATGATAGTCCCACTAAGTGCAAACCAAATGGTATGGCGTATTGCTGCAGAATGCTGTGGTAGCCATGCTGGTTAAGTGTGCCTTGAATTCTAAATAAATCACAGACAGTGTCCCCAGCAAAGCACCCCCACACCATCACACCACCTCCTCCATGCGTCACGGTGGGAACCACACATGCAGAGATAATCCGTTCACCTACTCTGCGTCTCACAAAAACACGGTGGTTGGAACCAAAAATCTCAAATTTGGTGTTATCAGACCAAAGGACAGATTTACACCAGTCTAATGTCTATTGCTCGTGTTTCTTGTCCCAAGCAAGTCTCTTCTTATTATTGGTGTCCTTTAGTAGTAGTTTCTTTACAGCAATTTGACCATGAAGGCCTGATTCATGTAGTCTCCTTTGAACAGTTGATGTTGAGATGTGTCTGTTACTTGAACTCTGTGAAGCATTTATTTGGGCTGTAATTTCTGAGGCTGGTAACTCTAATGAACTTATCCTCTGCAGCAGAGGTAACTCTAGGTCTTTCTTTCCTGTGGCGGTCCTCATGCACTTGTAGAAACGTTCAAAGTTCTTGAGATTTTCCGCATTGACTGACCTTCATGTCTTAAAGTAATGATGGACTGTCATTTCGCTTTGCTTATTTGAGCTGTTCTTGCCATAATATGGACTTGGTCTTTCACCAAATAGGGCTACTGTATCTTCTGTATACCACCCCTACCTTGTCACAACATGACTAATTGGCTCAAACGCATTAAGAAGGAAATAAATTCCACAAATTAACTTTTAACATGGCACACCTGTTAATTGAATCGCAATAAAATATATTTTGATTTGTTTAACACTTTTTTGGTTACCACATGATTCCATATGTGTTATTTCATAGTTTTGATGTCTTCACTATTATTATACAATGTAGAAAATAGTTTTAAAAAAATAAAGAAAACCCCTTGAATGAGAAGGTGTGTTCACACTTTTGACTGGTACTGTAAATATATGAATATAAAGAGACATGAGCCAAAACCAATTAACTGTAGAATGGAATAGGTTATAAGACATCTATGATTCATTCCATTTCATCAGTTCTACCAGCTAATATGAGAGTTTTAGATTACATAACATTTGAGGACACATCATTTAAGTGCCTATGTATTTTCAATGTGTTCACCTACAATCTCACCACAAAGCTGGCCATCTTTTCTCCTCCCTATCTGGCTAACCTCCTCCTTTCCTTCTAAGTTCAACATTGTTTTTTTGTCATATACACATGATAATATGGAGGAGTATACCAAATAATAGGAACACCTTCTTAATATTGAGTTGTATCCTTTTTTTGCCCTCAGAACAGCCTCAATTCGTTGGGGCATGGACTCTACAAGGTGTCTAAAGCATTCCACAGGGATGCTGGCCCATGTTGACTCCAATGTTTCCCACGGTTGTGTTAAGTTGGCTGGATGTTCTTTGGGTGGTGGATCATTCTTGATACACACAGGAAACTTTTGAGCGTGAAAAAAACAGTAGCTTTGCAGTTCTTGACACAAACCGGTGCTCTGGCACCTACTACCATACCTCGTTCAAAGGCACTTTCATTTTTTGTCTTTCCCATTCACCCTCTGAATAGCACACACACAATACATGTCTCAATTGTCTCAAGGCTTAAAAATCCTTCTTTAACCTGTCTCCTCCCCTTCATCTACACGGATTGGAGTGGATTTAACAGGTGAACAAGGGGTGAACAATTTAACAGGTGAACAATCAACGATTTAACAGGTGAACAATCAACAAGGGATCATGGCTTTCACCTGGTCTTTCTATGTCATGGAAAGAGCAGGTGTTCTTAATGTTTTGTATACTCTGTGTACATGGTACACAGTGCAATGAAATGCTTACTAGCAGGTTAACCTCTCAATAATGGAACAGTAGAACAAAAAAAACTCTAACCACAAAATTAAGGAAATTAGAAGGGGGGGGTTTCGACAAGGCCATTTTCTTGCAGTCCCAAGATGGAAGGGGGGGCTGAGAATTTCGGCAGGCAAGAAAATAGCCTTGCCGAAATCCTCCCCCCTCTCCCTTCTAATTTCCTTAATTTTGTGGCTAGTCAAATACTTTCTGTGGCACATATCAGAGTCAAATACTTTCTATAGAACAAACTTCACGTCAGGATTGGCAAACGAAATGAATAATTAATGTATGTGTGTTATATTGTAGGC
The DNA here is from genome assembly GCF_016432855.1 of Salvelinus namaycush. Lineage (NCBI taxonomy): Eukaryota > Metazoa > Chordata > Actinopteri > Salmoniformes > Salmonidae > Salvelinus > Salvelinus namaycush. The sequence goes on along the minus strand of NC_052332.1, from coordinate 31,666,449 downwards.
AAGCAATAAACATTTCAGAACAACTACTGGTCGAATAAGACATGGGAGAGTTAACGGATTTTGGCAGAGATTTATAGAGACTAATACACTTAAAACAAATAGCCAAACCGAAAACTGCAGACATTACTAGTGCCTCCCCCGCGATCAAACCGACATAAAAAAAAAAATGAAACGCAACCTAACTTGATCAGATATCTCAACTAGGAGCCAAGTCGCAGCAATAAAGAATTGAGTGCGTTCACGTTTACGCAAAGGGGAGAATTCTGGCAGGGGGGAGCTTTTCGGCACAACACCGTCAGTTCTACCACCTCAACACTACACATTTCAAACAGGGTTAAATATGTTGTAGTAAAGTTCAGCTTCAGTCCACAAGGGGGGCACTGTGTCGCGGTCAGAAGACATGTGCTTCAGTCAGAAAAACGTTCTCATCTCTTCAATCTCAGCTAGCTAGCCAGCCAGTAGCTAATCAGCTAGTCAGCAAAGAAACGAAACTCAAATCAAATACAGTCGCTAGAAATGAACACTTTTCCTAATATCATGATTTATATCAACACCCTTATCTTGCTCATTCACTAAATATACAATTAAATAACTCTGACTGAAACCCAATAGCCTAAGGATGCTGAGCACTAATGCTATGCGGCAGACTGAGTGACAGGCGTTTTTCTGAGCGATGACATTTACATCTAACCGGTGCTGTAGGGGTGGGGTCAAGGGACATGAGCAGTCCACCGCGTTGTGATATCTCGACCAATCACAGCGGACACCGTGTCACTCCAGGGGCTTCTTGCAGTGCCTGCTACTTACTAGCTAGCGCAGTATATTTAATTATTAAAGAATTGGTCAGTAAAACATTTTTTTTAAAGAACTCTATAGTGGAAATGATGTGTGTTTATTGAAACTCATATCAGACTGAAATTTTTATTTTACCATCAAAAACAGCCTCGGAAGCCAGGGCCTAATGACGCCACTGACAATGTGGGTGCAACAATGATTAGGGATAATACCGAATGAATTATGAATTATGATGAGTGAGAATGTTACAGAGGGTCAAAGATCATACCCCCAAGACATGCTAATCTCTCACTATTACCATTAACCACAGAGGTTATGTGTTGGTGTCTGATCTTTGCTTCAGTTTCCCATTTTGCTCATCACTGAACAGTCAATAGACATGCATTACTTTGGTGGAATTGCCTTTTAAAACCCCCCAAATATATAAAACAGGCATTGTATTAAAAGATAAAATAAGGCACACAGTGTGTGTGTGTCAGTTGAGCTCCATGGGTTCCTCTTCATCGTTAATCTGAATAGAAAAACACAAATGGGAAACAATCAACATAATTCAATAGACAATTAAACAGTCCTTATAGAAAAAACACATGACTTCACAGTAATTATTATTCAACCTGTCCTCAACCTGGGTTTGAACTCACAACCTATTGGTTCACAGCATTTCAATCGTGCCACTACACCATTACACCACCATGTCTGTGTCTATAACTATGTTTACCTGTTTCCTACACTTTGGACTTCAAAGGGAATCTCAGATTTGTTCAAAATAAATTCAAGATAAATATAGCCCCACAATCATTAGACAACAATACAGAATATTATGCCCCACCATCACTAGACAACTAAACAGAATATTATGCCCCACCATCACTAGACAACTATACAGAATATTATGCCCCACCATCACTAGACAACTAAACAGAATATTATAACCCACCATCATTAGACAACTATACAGAATAGCATGCCCCACCATCACTAGACAACTATACAGAATATTATGCCCCACCATCATTAGACAACTATACAGAATATTATGCCCCACCATCACTAGACAACTATACAGAATAGTATGCCCCACCATCATTAGACAACTGAAAAGAATATTATGCCCCACCATCATTAGACAACTATACAGAATATTATGCCCCACCATCATTAGACAGCTATACAGAATATTATGCCCCACCATCACTAGACAACTATACAGAATATTATGCCCCACCATCATTAGACAACTATACAGAATATTATGCCCCACCATCATTAGACAACTATACAGAATATTATGCCCCACCATCATTAGACAACTATACAGAGTTTTATGCCCCACCATCATTAGACAACTGTACAGAATATTATGACCCACCATCATTAGACAACTATACAGAATATTATGCCCCACCATCATTAGACAACTATACAGAATATTATGCCCCACCATCACTAGACAACTATTCAGAAAATCTTCAAATTGCTGAAACAAGTCAATGAAATCATTGATGAGAGAATAGTCAGATTAATTGATAATTAAAATAGCAGGACAGACGGCTCCCGAGTGGCACAGCGGTCTAAGGCACTGCATCTCAGTGCTAGAGGCATCACTACAGACACCCTGGTTCAATTCCAGGCTGTATCACAACAGGCCATGATTGGGAGTCCCATAGGGCGGCGCACAATTGGCCCAAAGTCGACTGGGTGTGGCCGGTGTAGGCCGTCATTGTAAATAAGAATTTGCTCTTAACTGACTTAGCTAGTTACATTTAAAAATATATTAATGCCACTCTTTTGCGAAGTGCAGAGATGTATTATATGTAATGAATGTGTATAAGAATGCTATAGACTTTGTGGTGCAGAAGAAAGTACAGTGCACTTGAGATTGTGAGTTCAAATCACATGTGGGGTCATACTTTAGCTGAACAGTGAGCCTCTAACTTTAAAACAACCATTTCATTACTTTACTTATAATGGTTTGGGATGGATTGAGACCATTAAGGACCATCCCATGACGTCCTGACGACTGGTAGAACCAACGTTTTTGAGAAATTCTTAAACATCCTAACATTGTCCTCACCCTTAGGGAAAAACCACATTAATTTCATACAATCAAATGTTTTCACATGTGAAATGTCATGTGATGTGCTCCAAAAACCCGTTTTCACATCTGAAATGTCACATGATGTGTTCTGAAACTAAATCATGTGATTTTCCACATGTAAAATCATGTGGTTTTTCCGTAAGGGGGATGCCAGCGATCTGAATTTCCTGCTACACCACCTGGTCTGTGGCCATGACAGAGATTGGACACAAATTTATTGTCAAGAATACATTTCTAAAAGTTGCCTAGAATCAGGTCAATAATTATGTGATTATCTGAAAACACCAACAAAAAAGTAGCAGTGCTCAGTACACTTGACATTAAGTGATCACAAATTCTCTCGAGATTTGAACTTGCAACCTTTTGGTCTGGAGTGCATTAATGTCTCAGAAGTGCCACCAGATACTTATTTGATACCAAGAACACATATCCACACACTCTCAAAAATAAGAGTACGGTTACAGTACAGTGTTTTTCCTTGGTTTGTCAGGGAAGTGACTATTACAACGACAGTGACCAGCTATAAATGAAATAGTGAACGGCTCTTTGGTATAACATGCACTTATTACAGTCAGCCTTTAACAAGGCTGGAGAACTGACACTCTACAACCTTATTGTTTATGAACAGAATACAATTGAGCACATTCACTGGGGTGGCATCCCCTCTCTTGGGAGACCAAAAAGAGCTACAAGTAGCTGAAAGCCACACCTTCAATATTCTGATAGGCTGCAAACTGCTACGGTATGCTGCTAATTAGCAAGTAATGTTGCATGCTGTCAACAGAAGACTCAGGGAAGGCACAGTAGGTTACCTGCATGTATTGCTACAGTCAGCAAGACGCCTGTAGGTTAAAACCTCTTTGGGCTTGGGGGCACTATTTTCACGTTCGAATGAAAAGCGTGCCCAGAGTAAACTGCCTGCTACTCAGGCCCAGAAGCTAAGATATGCATATTATTAGTAGATTTGGATAGAAAACACTCTGAAGTTTCTACAACTGTTTGAATGATGTCTGTGAGTATAACAGAACTCATATGGCAGGCAGAAACCTGAGAAAAAATCCAACCAGGAAGTGGGAAATCTAAGGTTTGTAGGTTTTCAAGTCTTTGCCTATCCAAGATACAGTGTAAATTTGGTCCGATTGCACTTCCTAAGGCTTTCACTAGATGTCAACAGTCTTTAGAACCTTGTTTCAGGCTTCTACTGTGAAGGGGGAGCGAAAAAGAGCTGTTTGACTAAGGGGTCTGGCAGAATGCCATGAGCTAAATCATGTGCGCGGCCGTGAGAGCGAGCTCTGTTCCTTTCATTTCTAAAGACAAAGGAATTGTCCGGTTGAAACATTATTGAAGATTTATGATAACAACATCCTAAAGATTGATTCTATACATCGTTTGACATGTTTCTACGAACTGTAATGGAACTGTTTTGACTTTTCGTCTGGACTTTCCCGCGCCTTGTGAATTTCGATTGGTGAACTAAACGCGCTAACAAAAAGGAGGTATTTGGACATAAAGATGAACTTTATCGAACAAACATTTATTGTGGAACTGGGATTCCTGGGAGTGCATTTCGATTAAGATCATCAAAGGTAAGTGAATATTTAAAATGCTATTTCTGACTTTTGTTGACTCCACAACATGGCGGGTATCTGTATGGCTTGTTTTGGTGCCTGAGTGCTGTACTAAGATTATTGCATGGTGTGCTTTTGCCATAAAGCTTTTTTGAAATCAGACACAGCGGTTGCATTAAGGAGAAGTGTATCTATAATTCTATGTAAAACACTTGTATCTCTCATCAACGTTTATGATGAGTATTTCTGTAAATTGATGTGGCTCCCTGCAAAATCAATGGATGTTTGAGGCAAAACATTACTGAACATAACGTGCCAATGTAAACTGAGATTTTTGGATATAAATATGAACTTTATCGAACAAAACATACATGTATTGTGTAACATGAAGTCCTATGAGTGTCATCTGATGAAGATCATCAAAGGTTAGTGATTCATTTTATCTCTATTTCTGCTTTTTGTGACTCCTTTCTTTGGCTGGAAAAATGGCTGTGTTTTTCTGTGACTTGGCGCTGACCTAACATAATCGCATGGTATGCTTTCGTCGTAAAGCCTTTTTGAAATCGGGCACTGTGGTTGGATTAACAACAAGTTTATCTTTACAATGGTGTATAATACTTGTATGTTTGAGGAATTTTAATTATGAGATTTCTGTTGTTTGAATTTGGCGCCCTGCACTTTCACTGGCTGTTGTCAAATCAATCCCGTTAACGGGATTTGAGCCCTAAGAAGTTTAATGGCAAACGTTTTGCCAGTAAGTTATTGTGAATTGTACAATAACTTACTGACAAAGGATTTCCAGTTAAGAAATGACAAATTCACAGCAACAAGTTGCCATTAAATTACTGGAAAATGTATAATGACCTCTTTGCATTGCCACTCATCAGTAGCACATACATTTGCAGAACAGACAGTGTCAAAGGAGATGCTCAATTTGCATTGGCATAACCATCAAACACGTAAACTGCTACAACACTTCCACTGACTGTTGGCACAAATACACATATATTTGACCTTTCCCCCAACTATGCTAATGAGCCCCACCAGTACATTGCCATCACCTATCAAAGTGCTGTGATGAACATACCTTATTTTCTAAATATTGGCTAGAAAAATGTCCCATTATACCTACAAGGTACCGAACTGTACCATGTGAGCTCATATGAATTTGTTCTTAACTGACTTGAATAGTTATAATAAAGGTTACATAAAAAATAAATATAAATAAATACGTGTACCTGTGAAGTGTACCTTTGACTTTTTTGTACCCCAGGGAACAACACTCTACCCTAACCACACCCTTATTTTTGGAGTGTCTTAAATACATGTTCCCGAGCAATGAGTATGAACCTGCTGGCACTGCAGAACCATTGATGCGCTCAACCAAAAGGTTGCAAGTTCAAATCCCCAAGCAATCATGTATACTCTGTTTTAAGTGTCCTTGAGCACTGCTAGTTTTACGTTAACGTAACGTTGGTGGCAATAGTTGGACAATTGTTTACTTGATTCTGGGCAGTTTTTAGCAAAATGCAGGAATGTATTCTTGCCAATAAGTCTGGAGCCATATCTCTTTAATACTCAGAGACCTGTTGTCACATGTGCTCACGTTATCATGGCCGCGGGAAGATGTTTTGGGTTGGGGTGCTGTCGAAGGTGGGGGGGGGGGGTTTAGTTCCCTAATTTTGTCAGGGGGATTATTTTACACGTAACCCCATAAAATCAAGTGATCAAATGATATCCCACAAGATCACGTTTTCATGTTATCGCTTAAAATTCATGTGGTTTTTCTGTGATAGGTACATTCAGTACATACAGCTGAGTGAGAGGTTTCTCCCAGCTCCCTCCTAAACCAGAGAGGTGTTAACATGGTCATACCCCCTCTCTCCATGAAGAGGTGTCTGGTTCATGGGACATGTCCACAGGTTGTAGACCATCACTCCAGGCACACCCTTACTAAGGATCAGAAGTCTAGAGGCTTACTAAATTTTAACCCTCTTATAAAAAAATCCCAGAAGAAGCTAAATCAATGGCTACAGAGGGACTTCTCTTTAAAAGGAAGAGTCCTAATAACCAAGGCTGGAGGTATCTCTAGACTAACATATGGCGCTCTATCTTTATATCTTGAAAATAAAATAATCAAGGAGATAGCCCAGATGCTTTTCAACTTTCTGTGGAGAAACCGTACCTATTACATTAGGAAAACTGTTGTAATGAACACTTATGAGAATGGTGGGCTGAATTTTCTGGACTTTACTACCTTAAATAATACTTTTAAGATCAGTTGGATAAAACAATTCCTAAGAAGACCCACTTCTATGTGTAATTTTATTCCTCGTCATGTATTCTCTACTTTTGGTGGCCTTAACTTCATGTTGCAGCTAGTTGGTTCCTTTGTTTTTAGAATATTGGTTCCGAAATAATATCTTACAAACAAAACACCACATTTTCTTACTAACAAAAAATCTGTTAGAATTCTAAGTGTATGTATGTCCCTTAGGTCCTTGTGTAATGTGATATTGTACCCCCTAGCCCAATTGTCCTTTGTATATTATGTATATATACTTGTGTTCCCACATGTACTTCCTGTATTGATTTGTTGTTATTAAAAACGTCTTCTTTTTTTTTTAAGATTAGAGATAATCCTGAATGAATTGTGAATTATGATGAGTGAGAATGTTACAGAGGGTCAAAGATCATACCCCCAAGACATGCTAATCTCTGACTATTACCATTAACCACAGAGGTTATGTCTTGGTGTATGATCTTTGCTTCAGTGTCCCATTTTGCTCATCACTGAACAGTCAATAGACATGCATTACTTTGGTGGAATTGCCCTTTAAAACCCCCCAAATATGTAAAACAGGCATTGTATAAAATGATAAAATAAAGGCACACAGTGTGTGTGTGTCATTTTACCTCCATGGGTTCCTCTGGATCTTCATCATTATTCTGACTAGAAAAACACAAATGGGAAACAATCAACATAATTCAATAGACAATTAAACAGTCCTTATAGAAAAAACACATGATTTCATAGTAATCTATTATTCAACCTAGGTTTGAACTCACAACCTATTGGTTCACAGAATTTCATCCTTGCCACTACACCGCTACGACTTTGTCAACAACAGATTTCACCTGTATTCCTACACTTTGGACTTCAAAGTGAATCTCAGATTATTTCAAAATAAATTCAAGATAAATATAATAATTTTTCAAAGTGATTGAGGCATAACATTGAAACAGAATATTATTCCCCACCATCATTAGACAACTATACAGAATATTATGCCCCACCATCATTAGACAACTATACAGAATATTATGACCCACCATCATTAGACAACTATACAGAATATTATGCCCCACCATCATTAGACAACTATACAGAATATTATGCCCCACCATCATTACACAACTATACATAATATTATGCCCTAACATCATTACACAACTATACATAATATTATGCCCTAACATCATTATACAACTATACAGAATATTATGCCCCACCATCATTAGACAGCTATACAGAATATTATAACCCACCATCATTAGACAACAATACAGAATATTATGCCCCACCATCATAAGACAACTATACAGAATATTATGCCCCACCATCACTAGACAACTATACAGAATATTTTGCCCCACCATCACTAGACAACTATACAGAATATTATGCCCCACCATCATAAGACAACTATACAGAATATTATGCCCCACCATCATTAGACAACTATACAGAATATTATGACCCACCATCATTAGACAACTATACAGAATATTATGCCCCACCATCATTAGACAACTATACAGAATATTATGCCCCACCATCATTACACAACTATACATAATATTATGCCCTAACATCATTATACAACTATACAGAATATTATGCCCCACCATCATTAGACAGCTATACAGAATATTATAACCCACCATCATTAGACAACAATACAGAATATTATGCCCCACCATCATAAGACAACTATACAGAATATTTTGCCCCACCATCACTAGACAACTATACAGAATATTATGCCCCACCATCATAAGACAACTATACAGAATATTATGCCCCACCATCACTAGACAACTATACAGAATATTTTGCCCCACCATCACTAGACAACAATACAGAATATTATGCCCCACCATCATAAGACAACTATACAGAATATTATGCCCCACCATCATAAGACAACTATACAGAATATTATGCCCCACCATCACTAGACAACTATACAGAATATTATGCCCCACCATCATTACACAACTATACAGAATATTATGCCCCACCATCATTAGACAACTGTACAGAATATTATGCCCCACCATCATTACACAACTATACAGAATATTATGCCCCACCATCATTAGACAGCTATACAGAATATTATAACCCACCATCATTAGACAACAATACAGAATATTATGCCCCACCATCATAAGACAACTATACAGAATATTATGCCCCACCATCACTAGACAACTATACAGAATATTTTGCCCCACCATCACTAGACAACTATACAGAATATTATGCCCCACCATCATTATACAACTATACAGAATATTATGCCCCACCATCATTAGACAGCTATTCAGAATATTTTGCCCCACCATCATTAGACAGCTATTCAGAATATTATGCCCCACCATCATTAGACAGCTATTCAGAATATTATGCCCCACCATCATTAGACAACAATACAGAATATTATGCCCCACCATCATTAGACAGCTATACAGAATATTATAACCCACCATCATTAGACAACAATACAGAATATTATGCCCCACCATCATAAGACAACTATACAGAATATTATGCCCCACCATCACTAGACAACTATACAGAATATTTTGCCCCACCATCACTAGACAACTATACAGAATATTATGCCCCACCATCATTATACAACTATACAGAATATTATGCCCCACCATCATTAGACAGCTATTCAGAATATTTTGCCCCACCATCATTAGACAGCTATTCAGAATATTATGCCCCACCATCATTAGACAGCTATTCAGAATATTATGCCCCACCATCATTAGACAACAATAAAGAATATTATGCCCTACCATCATTAGACAGCTATTCAGAATATTATGCCCCACCATCATTAGACAACTATACAGAATATTATGCCCCACCATCATTACACAACTATACAGAATATTATGCCCCACCATCATTAGACAACTATACAGAATATTATGCCCCACCATCATTAGACAACTATACAGAATATTATGACCCACCATCATTAGACAACTATTCCGAATATTTTGCCCCACCATCATTAGACAACTATACAGAATATTATGCCCCACCATCATTACACAACTATACAGAATATTATGCCCCACCATCATTAGACAACTATACAGAATATTATGCCCCACCATCATTAGACAACTATACAGAATATTTTGCCCCACCATCACTAGACAACTATACAGAATATTATGCCCCACCATCACTAGACAACTATACAGAATATTATGCCCCACCATCATTAGACAACTATTCCGAAAATCTTCAAATTTCTGAAACAAGTCAATGAAATCAATGATGACAGAATAGTCAGATTAATTGATAACTAAAATAGCAGCACAGACGGCTCCCGAGTGGCGCAGCGGTCTAAGGCACTGCATCTCAGTGCTAGAGGCATCACTACAGACACCCTAGTTCAATTCCAGGCTTAATCACAACCAGTCATGATTGGGAGTCCCATAGGACGGCGCACAATTGGCCCAATGTCGACTGGGTGTGGCCGGTGTAGGCCGTCATTGTAAATAAGAATTTGCTCTTAACTGACTTACCTAGTTACATTTAAAAATATATAAATGCCACTCTTTTGCGAAGTGCAGAGATGTATTATATGTAATGAATGTGTATAAGAATGCTATAGACTTTGTGGTGCAGAAGAAAGTACAGTGCACTTGAGATTGTGAGTTCAAATCCCACGTGGGATCATACTTTAGCTGAACAGTGAGCCTCTAACTTTAAAACAACCATTTCATTACTTTACTTATAATGGTTTGGGATGGATTGAGACCATTAAGGACCATCCCATGACGTCCTGACGACTGGTAGAACCAATGTTTTGAGAAATTCTTAAACATCCTAACATTGTCCTCACCCTTAGGGAAAAACCACATGAATTTCATGCAATCAAATGTTTTCACATGTGAAATGTCACGTGATGTGTTCCAAAAACCCGTTTTCACATCTGAAATGCCACATGATGTGTTCTGAAACTAAATCATGTGATTTTCCACATGTAAAATCATGTGGTTTTTCCGTAAGGGGGATGCCAGCGATCTGAATTTCCTGCTACACCACCTGGTCTGTGGCCATGACAGAGATTGGACACAAATTTATTGTCAAGAATACATTTCTAAAAGTTGCCTAGAATCAGGTCAATAATTATGTGATTATCTGAAAACACCAACAAAAACGTAGCAGTGCTCAGTACACTTGACATTAAGTGATCACAAATGCTCTCTAGAATTGAACTTGCAACCTTTTGGTCTGGAGTGCATTAATGTCTCAGAAGTGCCACCAGATACTTATTTGATACCAAGAACACATATCCACACACTCTCAAAAATTAGAGTACGGTTACAGTACAGTGTTTTTCCTTGGTTTGTCAGGGAAGTGACTATTACAACGACAGTGACCAGCTATAAATGAAATAGTGAACGGCTCTTTGGTATAACATGCACTTATTACAGTCAGCCTTTAACAAGGCTGGAGAACTGACACTCTACAACCTTATTGTTTATGAACAGAATACAATTGAGCACATTCACTGGGGTGGCATCCCCTCTCTTGGGAGACCAAAAAGAGCTACAAGTAGCTGAAAGCCACACCTTCAATATTCTGATAGGCTGCAAACTGCTACGGTATGCTGCTAATTAGCAAGTAATGTTGCATGCTATCAACAGAAGACTCAGGGAAGGCACAGTAGGTTACCTGCATGTATTGCTAGAGTCAGCAAGACACCTGTAGGTTAAAACCTCTTTGGGCTTGGGGGCGCTATTTTCACGTTCGGATGAAAGCGTGCCCAGAGTAAACTGCCTGCTACTCAGGCCCAGAAGCTAAGATATGCATATTATTAGTAGATTTGGATAGAAAACACTCTGAAGTTTCTACAACTGTTTGAATGATGTCTGTGAGTATAACAGAACTCATATGGCAGGCAGAAACCTGAGAAAAAATCCAACTAGGAAGTGGGAAATCTAAGGTTTGTAGGTTTTCAAGTCTTTGCCTATCCAAGATACAGTGTAAATTTGGTCCGATTGCACTTCCTAAGGCTTTCACTAGATGTCAACAGTCTTTAGAACCTTGTTTCAGGCTTCTACTGTGAAGGGGGAGCGAAAAAGAGCTGTTTGACTAAGGGGTCTGGCAGAATGCCATGAGCTAAATCATGTGCGCGGCCGTGAGAGCGAGCTCTGTTCCTTTCATTTCTAAAGACAAAGGAATTGTCCGGTTGAAACATTATTGAAGATTTATGATAACAACATCCTAAAGATTGATTCTATACATCGTTTGACATGTTTCTACGAACTGTAATGGAACTGTTTTGACTTTTCGTCTGGACTTTCCCGCGCCTTGTGAATTTCGATTGGTGAACTAAACGCGCTAACAAAAAGGAGGTATTTGGACATAAAGATGAACTTTATCGAACAAACATTTATTGTGGAACTGGGATTCCTGGGAGTGCATTTCGATTAAGATCATCAAAGGTAAGTGAATATTTAAAATGCTATTTCTGACTTTTGTTGACTCCACAACATGGCGGGTATCTGTATGGCTTGTTTTGGTGCCTGAGTGCTGTACTAAGATTATTGCATGGTGTGCTTTTGCCATAAAGCTTTTTTGAAATCAGACACAGCGGTTGCATTAAGGAGAAGTGTATCTATAATTCTATGTAAAACACTTGTATCTCTCATCAACGTTTATGATGAGTATTTCTGTAAATTGATGTGGCTCCCTGCAAAATTAATGGATGTTTGAGGCAAAACATTACTGAACACAACGTGCCAATGTAAACTGAGATTTTTGGATATAAATATGAACTTTATCGAACAAAACATACATGTATTGTGTAACATGAAGTCCTATGAGTGTCATCTGATGAAGATCATCAAAGGTTAGTGATTCATTTTATCTCTATTTCTGCTTTTTGTGACTCCTTTCTTTGGCTGGAAAAATGGCTGTGTTTTTCTGTGACTTGGCGCTGACCTAACATAATCGCATGGTATGCTTTCGTCGTAAAGACTTTTTGAAATCGGACACTGTGGTTGGATTAACAAGAAGTTTATCTTTAAAATGGTGTATAATACTTGTATGTTTGAGGAATTTTAATTATGAGATTTCTGTTGTTTGAATTTGGCGCCCTGCACTTTCACTGGCTGTTGTCAAATCAATCCCGTTAACGGGATTTGAGCCCTAAGAAGTTTAATGGCAAACGTTTTGCCAGTAAGTTATTGTGAATTGTACAATAACTTACTGACAAAGGATTTCCAGTTAAGAAATGACAAATTCACAGCAACAAGTTGCCATTAAATTACTGGAAAATGTACAATGACCTCTTTGCATTGCCACTCATCAGTAGCACATACATTTGCAGAACAGACAGTGTCAAAGGAGATGCTCAATTTACATTGGCATAACCATCAAACACTTAAACTGCTACAACACTTCCACTGACTGTTGGCACAAATACACATATATTTGACCTCTCCCCCAACTATGCTAATGAGCCCCACCAGTACATTGCCATCACCTATCAAAGTGCTGTGATGAACATACCTTATTTTCTAAATATTGGCTAGAAAAATGTCCCATTATACCTACAAGGTACCGAACTGTACCATGTGAGCTCATATGAATTTGTTCTTAACTGACTTGAATAGTTATAATAAAGGTTACATAAAAAATAAATATAAATAAATACGTGTACCTGTGAAGTGTACCTTTGACTTTTTTGTACCCCAGGGAACAACACTCTACCCTAACCACACCCTTATTTTTGGAGTGTCTTAAATACATGTTCCCGAGCAATGAGTATGAACCTGCTGGCACTGCAGAACCATTGATGCGCTCAACCAAAAGGTTGCAAGTTCAAATCCCCAAGCAATCATGTATACTCTGTTTTAAGTGTCCTTGAGCACTGCTAGTTTTACGTTAACGTAACGTTGGTGGCAATAGTTGGACAATTGTTTACTTGATTCTGGGCAGTTTTTAGCAAAAGGCAGGAATGTATTCTTGCCAATAAGTCTGGAGCCATATCTCTTTAATACTCAGAGACCTGTTGTAACATGTGCTCACGTTATCATGGCCGCGGGAAGATGTTTTGGGTTGGGGTGCTGTCGAAGGTGGGGGGGGGGGGGGGGGGGGGTTAGTTCCCTAATTTTGTCAGGGGGATTATTTTACACGTAACCCCATAAAATCAAGTGATCAAATGATATCCCACAAGATCACGTTTTCATGTTATCGCTTAAAATTCATGTGGTTTTTCTGTGATAGGTACATTCAGTACATACAGCTGAGTGAGAGGTTTCTCCCAGCTCCCTCCTAAACCAGAGAGGTGTTAACATGGTCATACCCCCTCTCTCCATGAAGAGGTGTCTGGTTCATGGGACATGTCCACAGGTTGTAGACCATCACTCCAGGCACACCCTTACTAAGGATCAGAAGTCTAGAGGCTTACTAAATTTTAACCCTCTTATAAAAAAATCCCAGAAGAAGCTAAATCAATGGCTACAGAGGGACTTCTCTTTAAAAGGAAGAGTCCTAATAACCAAGGCTGGAGGTATCTCTAGACTAACATATGGCGCTCTATCTTTATATCTTGAAAATAAAATAATCAAGGAGATAGCCCAGATGCTTTTCAACTTTCTGTGGAGAAACCGTACCTATTACATTAGGAAAACTGTTGTAATGAACACTTATGAGAATGGTGGGCTGAATTTTCTGGACTTTACTACCTTAAATAATACTTTTAAGATCAGTTGGATAAAACAATTCCTAAGAAGACCCACTTCTATGTGTAATTTTATTCCTCGTCATGTATTCTCTACTTTTGGTGGCCTTAACTTCATGTTGCAGCTAGTTGGTTCCTTTGTTTTTAGAATATTGGTTCCGAAATAATATCTTACAAACAAAACACCACATTTTCTTACTAACAAAAAATCTGTTAGAATTCTAAGTGTATGTATGTCCCTTAGGTCCTTGTGTAATGTGATATTGTACCCCCTAGCCCAATTGTCCTTTGTATATTATGTATATATACTTGTGTTCCCACATGTACTTCCTGTATTGATTTGTTGTTATTAAAAACGTCTTTTTTTTTTTAAGATTAGAGATAATCCTGAATGAATTGTGAATTATGATGAGTGAGAATGTTACAGAGGGTCAAAGATCATACCCCCACGACATGCTAATCTCTGACTATTACCATTAACCACAGAGGTTATGTCTTGGTGTATGATCTTTGCTTCAGTGTCCCATTTTGCTCATCACTGAACAGTCAATAGACATGCATTACTTTGGTGGAATTGCCCTTTAAAACCCCCCAAATATGTAAAACAGGCATTGTATAAAATGATAAAATAAAGGCACACAGTGTGTGTGTGTCATTTTACCTCCATGGGTTCCTCTGGATCTTCATCATTATTCTGACTAGAAAAACACAAATGGGAAACAATCAACATAATTCAATAGACAATTAAACAGTCCTTATAGAAAAAACACATGATTTCATAGTAATCTATTATTCAACCTAGGTTTGAACTCACAACCTATTGGTTCACAGAATTTCATCCTTGCCACTACACCGCTACGACTTTGTCAACAACAGATTTCACCTGTATTCCTACACTTTGGACTTCAAAGTGAATCTCAGATTATTTCAAAATAAATTCAAGATAAATATAATATTTTTTCAAAGTGATTGAGGCATAACATTGAAACAGAATATTATTCCCCACCATCATTAGACAACTATACAGAATATTATGCCCCACCATCATTAGACAACTATACAGAATATTATGCCCCACCATCATTAGACAACTATACAGAATATTATGCCCCACCATCATTAGACAACTATACAGAATATTATGCCCCACCATCATTAGACAACAATACAGAATATTATGCCCTAACATCATTATACAACTATACAGAATATTATGACCCACCATCATTAGACAACTATACAGAATATTATGCCCCACCATCATTACACAACTATACAGAATATTATGCCCTAACATCATTATACAACTATACAGAATATTATGCCCCACCATCATTAGACAGCTATACAGAATATTATAACCCACCATCATTAGACAACAATACAGAATATTATGCCCCACCATCATAAGACAACTATACAGAATATTATGCCCCACCATCACTAGACAACTATACAGAATATTTTGCCCCACCATCACTAGACAACTATACAGAATATTATGCCCCACCATCATAAGACAACTATACAGAATATTATGCCCCACCATCACTAGACAACTATACAGAATATTTTGCCCCACCATCACTAGACAATACAGAATATTATGCCCCACCATCATAAGACAACTATACAGAATATTATGCCCCACCATCATAAGACAACTATACAGAATATTATGCCCCACCATCACTAGACAACTATACAGAATATTATGCCCCACCATCATTACACAACTATACAGAATATTATGCCCCACCATCATTAGACAACTGTACAGAATATTATGCCCCACCATCATTACACAACTATACAGAATATTATGCCCCACCATCATTAGACAGCTATACAGAATATTATAACCCACCATCATTAGACAACAATACAGAATATTATGCCCCACCATCACTAGACAACTATACAGAATATTATGCCCCACCATCACTAGACAACTATACAGAATATTTTGCCCCACCATCACTAGACAACTATACAGAATATTATGCCCCACCATCATTATACAACTATACAGAATATTATGCCCCACCATCATTAGACAGCTATTCAGAATATTTTGCCCCACCATCATTAGACAGCTATTCAGAATATTATGCCCCACCATCATTAGACAGCTATTCAGAATATTATGCCCCACCATCATTAGACAACAATACAGAATATTATGCCCCACCATCATTAGACAGCTATACAGAATATTATAACCCACCATCATTAGACAACAATACAGAATATTATGCCCCACCATCATAAGACAACTATACAGAATATTATGCCCCACCATCACTAGACAACTATACAGAATATTTTGCCCCACCATCACTAGACAACTATACAGAATATTATGCCCCACCATCATTATACAACTATACAGAATATTATGCCCCACCATCATTAGACAGCTATTCAGAATATTTTGCCCCACCATCATTAGACAGCTATTCAGAATATTATGCCCCACCATCATTAGACAGCTATTCAGAATATTATGCCCCACCATCATTAGACAACTATACAGAATATTATGCCCCACCATCATTAGACAACTATACAGAATATTATGCCCCACCATCATTAGACAACTATACAGAATATTATGACCCACCATCATTAGACAACTATTCCGAATATTTTGCCCCACCATCATTAGACAACTATACAGAATATTATGCCCCACCATCATTACACAACTATACAGAATATTATGCCCCACCATCATTAGACAACTATACAGAATATTATGCCCCACCATCATTAGACAACTATACAGAATATTTTGCCCCACCATCACTAGACAACTATACAGAATATTATGCCCCACCATCATTAGACAACTATACAGAATATTATGCCCCACCATCATTAGACAACTATACAGAATATTATGACCCACCATCATTAGACAACTATACAGAATATTATGCCCCACCATCACTAGACAACTATACAGAATATTATGCCCCACCATCACTAGACAACTATACAGAATATTATGCCCCACCATCATTAGACAACTATTCCGAAAATCTTCAAATTTCTGAAACAAGTCAATGAAATCAATGATGACAGAATAGTCAGATTAATTGATAACTAAAATAGCAGCACAGACGGCTCCCGAGTGGCGCAGCGGTCTAAGGCACTGCATCTCAGTGCTAGAGGCATCACTACAGACACCCTAGTTCAATTCCAGGCTTAATCACAACCAGTCATGATTGGGAGTCCCATTGGACGGCGCACAATTGGCCCAATGTCGACTGGGTGTGGCCGGTGTAGGCCGTCATTGTAAATAAGAATTTGCTCTTAACTGACTTAGCTAGTTACATTTAAAAATATATAAATGCCACTCTTTTGCGAAGTGCAGAGATGTATTATATGTAATGAATGTGTATAAGAATGCTATAGACTTTGTGGTGCAGAAGAAAGTACAGTGCACTTGAGATTGTGAGTTCAAATCCCACGTGGGATCATACTTTAGCTGAACAGTGAGCCTCTAACTTTAAAACAACCATTTCATTACTTTACTTATAATGGTTTGGGATGGATTGAGACCATTAAGGACCATCCCATGACGTCCTGACGACTGGTAGAACCAATGTTTTGAGAAATTCTTAAACATCCTAACATTGTCCTCACCCTTAGGGAAAAACCACATGAATTTCATGCAATCAAATGTTTTCACATGTGAAATGTCACGTGATGTGTTCCAAAAACCCGTTTTCACATCTGAAATGCCACATGATGTGTTCTGAAACTAAATCATGTGATTTTCCACATGTAAAATCATGTGGTTTTTCCGTAAGGGGGATGCCAGCGATCTGAATTTCCTGCTACACCACCTGGTCTGTGGCCATGACAGAGATTGGACACAAATTTATTGTCAAGAATACATTTCTAAAAGTTGCCTAGAATCAGGTCAATAATTATGTGATTATCTGAAAACACCAACAAAAAAGTAGCAGTGCTCAGTACACTTGACATTAAGTGATCACAAATGCTCTCTAGAATTGAACTTGCAACCTTTTGGTCTGGAGTGCATTAATGTCTCAGAAGTGCCACCAGATACTTATTTGATACCAAGAACACATATCCACACACTCTCAAAAATTAGAGTACGGTTACAGTACAGTGTTTTTCCTTGGTTTGTCAGGGAAGTGACTATTACAACGACAGTGACCAGCTATAAATGAAATAGTGAACGGCTCTTTGGTATAACATGCACTTATTACAGTCAGCCTTTAACAAGGCTGGAGAACTGACACTCTACAACCTTATTGTTTATGAACAGAATACAATTGAGCACATTCACTGGGGTGGCATCCCCTCTCTTGGGAGACCAAAAAGAGCTACAAGTAGCTGAAAGCCACACCTTCAATATTCTGATAGGCTGCAAACTGCTACGGTATGCTGCTAATTAGCAAGTAATGTTGCATGCTATCAACAGAAGACTCAGGGAAGGCACAGTAGGTTACCTGCATGTATTGCTAGAGTCAGCAAGACACCTGTAGGTTAAAACCTCTTTGGGCTTGGGGGCGCTATTTTCACGTTCGGATGAAAGCGTGCCCAGAGTAAACTGCCTGCTACTCAGGCCCAGAAGCTAAGATATGCATATTATTAGTAGATTTGGATGGAAAACACTCTGAAGTTTCTAAAACTGTTTGAATGATGTCTGTGAGTATAACAGAACTCATATGGCAGGCAGAAACCTGAGAAACAATCCAACTAGGAAGTGGGAAATCTAAGGTTTGTAGGTTTTCAAGTCTTTGCCTATCCAAGATAGTGTAAATTTGGTCCGATTGCACTTCCTAAGGCTTTCACTAGATGTCAACAGTCTTTAGAACCTTGTTTCAGGCTTCAACTGTGAAGGGGGAGCGAATAAGAGCTGTTTGACTAAGGGGTCTGGCAGAATGCCATGAGCTAAGTCAGGCGCGCGGCCGTGAGAGCGAGTTCTGTTCCTTTTCATTTCTAAAGACAAAGGAATTGTCCGGTTGAAACATTATTGAAGATTTATGATAAAAACATCCTAAAGATTGATTCTATACATCGTTTGACATGTTTCTACGAACTGTAATGGAACTGTTTTGACTTTTCGTCTGGACTTTCCCGCGCCTTGTGAATTTCGATTGGTGAACTAAACGCGCTAACAAAAAGGAGGTATTTGGACATAAAGATGAACTTTATCGAACAAAACAAAAATGTATTGTGGAACTGGGATTCCTGGGAGTGCATTTCGATGAAGATCATCAAATGTAAGTGAATATTTATAATGCTATTTCTGACTTTTGTTGACTCCACAACATGGCGGGTATCTGTAAGGCTTGTTTTGGGGCCTGCGTGCTGTACTCAGATTATTGCATGGTGTGCTTTTGCCATAAAGCTTTTTTGAAATCAGACACAGCGGTTGCATTAAGGAGAAGTGTATCTGATGAAGATCATCAAAGGTTAGTGATTAATTTTCTCTCTATTTCTGCTTTTTGTGACTCCTCTCTTTGGCTGGAAAAATGGCTGTGTTTTTCTGTGACTTGGCGCTGACCTAACATAATCGCATGGTATGCTTTCGTCGTAAAGCCTTTTTGAAATCGGACACTTTGGTTGGATTGACAACAAGTTTATCTTTACAATGGTGTATAATACTTGTATGTTTGAGGAATTTTAATTATGAGATTTCTGTTGTTTGAATTTGGCACCCTGCACTTTCACTGGCTGTTGTCAAATCAATCCCGTTAACGGGATTTGAGCCCTAAGACGTTTAATGGCAAACGTTTTGCCAGTAAGTTATTGTGAATTGTACAATAACTTACTGACAAATGATTTCCAGTTAAGAAATGACAAATTCACAGCAACAAGTTGCCATTAAATTACTGGAAAATGTACAATGACCTCTTTGCATTGCCACTCATCAGTAACACATACATTTGCAGAACAGACAGTGTCAAAGGAGATGCTCAATTTGCATTGGCATAACCATCAAACACTTAAACTGCTACAACACTTCCACTGACTGTTGGCACAAATACACATGTATTTGACCTCTCCCCCAACTATGCTAATGAGCCCCACCAGTACATTGCCATCACCTATCAAAGTGCTGTGATGAACATACCTTATTTTCTAAATATTGTCTAGAAAAATGTCCCATTATACCTACAAGGTACCGAACTGTACCATGTGAGCTCATATGAATTTGTTCTTAACTGACTTGACTAGTTAAATAAAGGTTACATAAAAATAAATACAAATAAATATGTGTACCTGTGAAGTGTACCTTTGACTTTTTTGTACCCCAGGGAACAACACTGTACCCTAACCACACCCTGATTTTTGGAGTGTCTTAATACATGTTCCCGAGCAATGAGTACAAACCTGCTGGCACTGCAGAACCATTGATGCGCTCAATCAAGAGGTTGCAAGTTCAAATCCCCAAGCTTTCATGTATACTCTGTGTCAAGTTTCCTTGAGCACTGCTAGTTTTACGTTAACGTAACGTTGGTGGCAATTGTTTACTTGATTCTGGGCAGTTTTTAGCAAAAGGCAGGAATGTATTCTTGCCAATAAGTCTGGAGCCATATCTCTTTAATACTCAGAGACCTGTTGTCACATGTGCTCATCATGGCCGCGGGAAGATGTTTTGGGTTGGGGTGCTGTCGAAGGTGGGGGGGGGGGATTGTCAGGGGGATTATTTTACACGCAACCCCATAAAATCAAGTGATCAAATGAGATCCCACAAGATCACGTTTTCATGTTATCGCTTAAAATTCATGTGTTTTTTCAGTGATAGGTAGATTCCTACAGCTGAGTGAGAGGTTTCTCCCAGCTCCCTCCTAAACCAGAGAGGTGTTAACATGGTCATACCTCCTCTCTCCATGAAGAGGTGTCTGGTTCATGGGACATGTGCACAGGACGTAGACCACCACTCCAACATTACCCAGCGGGTTGTTGACACACTGAACCTGCAAACAGTCAAGAAGTCACAGGGACGCACAGTATTATACAGAGCCCATGATCACACGGAACTCCCTTCCATCTCCAATTACTAAAGCAAATTACCTTTAAAAAACATAGAAAACAACATCTCATTGCACAATAGGGACTGTGAAATGACACACAAAAGCTGCTGTTCGGCAAAAGCTAATGGGGATACGAATGAACCACCTAGTAAAGCTATAAGTGGGGAAATATATGAATGTGTGATAATGCCTTTATTTTTTTTTTATCTTAGACCAGGGGAATGGATGGAAAATATAATGAAACAATGTGTTTCTTACAGTAGGCTGTATATGTATGGGACAGGCCCACTAGTTGTAGACCATCACTCCAGGCACACCCAGATTGTTGTCAACACACCAAGAAAATATTAATTTGGGAGGGCTTATATTTGTCCTGTTACACAGTTGTGTGTAATGGAATTGTGTTTCTTGCATATCACAACTCCCCCTTAGACATCTGCAGGAGTGGGGCCACCATTGTCCAACGCCCCTGAAGCAATTGGAGTTAAGGATCTTGCTCAAGGGCACTGCCACAGATTTATTCACCTTGTCGTTTCAGAGATTCAAACCAGAGGCCTTTCAGTTATTGGCCAACGCTCTAACCTTGAGGCTACCTGCCACATTATGTTAAAGACACAGGAGAGGACAGTTTCTTTGGTTATAGGTGTATACCATAAGGTAGTCTTTCATAGGTTAACATACTATTGTAACGGCTGTCGTAGTCGTTCTCCTCCTCAGACGAGGAGGAGCATGGATCGGACCAAGATGCGGATTGGTAAGTATTCATATTTTAATGGGAAAACAACAAACACTACAAAATACAACAAACGTGACTAACCTGAAACAGTCCTGTGTGGCCCAAACACTGACACAGGAACAAACACCCACAAAACACAAGTGAAACCCTGGCTGCCTTAGTATGATTCTCAATCAGGGACAACGATTCACAGCTGTCTCTGATTGAGAATCATACCAGGCCGAACACAAAATCCCAACATAGAAAATCAAACCTAGACCAACCCACCCAACTCACGCCCTGACCAACTAAAACAAATACATGACAAAGGAAAACAGGTCAGGAACGTGACAACTATGGAATAAACAGTAGTTGATGCTGGATTGTAAACAATGTGGCAAAAAAAATCCTGAAGTAATCAAGGCACTCTCATATAGTGGAAAATTTTTAAAGCGTTTATCATTTACGGCGTATGCATTGCAAGAATTTAAAAAACACAATCGTCACCCTGATGAAGGCCTTTGTAGCCACAATGCGTAAGTACGTTTTCTATTCATGCTGTGCATTATTTTACCTTGACAACAGTACTGCATAGATGTGCAATCTTGGACCAAGGAAATGGACAAAAAGATGTTTGAACAAACTCAAAATACAATTAAAACATTTGCTTCTTACTTTAGGCAGTATGTTTCTAGGAAATGTCAGTTCATCATACACCACCATTACAGAAGCAACCACACTCTAAAAAATGCTGAGTTAAAAAGTTCACAAAAATGTAAATGTATGTGAAAATTAACAACTGCAAAGCACACTGCATATTTTAATTTGCCTTGTTTTGGGCCGGAGCTCATTAGAATAACACCCAGCATGCTTTGCAATTGTTCATTTTCACATATACAGTTAGTTCATTTAGCAGAAGCTCTCATCACACCATATGGTCATCAGACTTTTGATACCAATGTAGGGCGAAAGAGGGTAACAAAATTGTGAACTGCTATAAAGAAATGGTATAGAAAAGTATTTTATATTTTGAATATACAAATGACAACTTTTGAAAGTATCTTGTTACAAAATACATTGGAGTGTAGTTCAGCCCAGTGTAATGCAAAATACATTGGAGTGTAGTTCAGCCCAGTGTAATGCAAAATACATTGGAGTGTAGTTCAGCCCAGTGTACTGCAAAATACATTGGAGTGTAGTTCAGCCCAGTGTAATGCTAAATACATTGGAGTGTAGTTCAGCACAGCGTAATGCTAAATACATTGGAGTGTTAGTTCAGCCCAGTGTAATGCTAAATACATTGGAGTGTTAGTTCAGCCCAGTGTAATGCTAAATACATTGGAGTGTTAGTTCAGCCCAGTGTAATGCTAAATACATTGGAGTGTTAGTTCAGCCCAGTGTAATGCAAAATACATTGGAGTGTTAGTTCAGCCCAGTGTAATGCAAAATACATTGGAGTGTTAGTTCAGCCCAGTGTAATGCTAAATACATTGGAGTGTTAGTTCAGCCCAGTGTAATGCTAAATACATTGGAGTGTTAGTTCAGCCCAGTGTAATGCAAAATACAAAATACAACAAAAATCTCTGGCTCTGGCAATGGGTTGTGACCCAACTGCTGGGTGAAAATAACCCAACATGTGTTGAAAACAAATGTAGTCATTTTTAACCCAGCATATTTTAGAGTGCCGAGGGTCCGCGATTAATAAACCAAAAGCATTTTGATGCATTAGTTGTCACAATTTTCTACTTAAAATGCATTTATTTTACACACCACCCTTAAGATGGACCCTAGAAAACTATCTGCATCAGTCAAGTGAGGTGACTCAGCTAGCTCCCAACTGAAATATCTACAAATGATCTTTGTAGATAATAAGTTATGACATTAATAGGTGATGGTAAATAAACACAATAATTACAATAACAATGTGTTTCTTACAGGAGGCTGTGTTTCCTCAGAGGGTCCCACGTTGACTCCAGGATCAGCCCTTGGGTGGTCACGATGCCTGCTCTGTAAAACAACACAACACGGTCAATGCTGAGGAAAGAAATGTATGAATATGGACTATTTCTTTGGTATATACACAGGAAGCATTGCACAGCTGTGGGTCTTTTCTGTGCCTTGAGATGATAACAGGACATTATGAACATGCCAAACATTATGAACAGCCTGCAGGTATAATACTTTATAACTTGTCTTGAGTCAAGTCAAGTACATATGACAAGTAAACTTGACTCATGACATGTCTTACAATGCATTATAAGTGCATGATAAAGCGTTATACCTGCAGGCTATAACGTGTTCCTCAAAGAACAACCTACACAAAAAAAGTACTGTTTGTTTGGTTGACCTAACTGCTGGGTTGCAGGTGTTGGGTCACTTATTTGGGTTGGTTTCCTTAAAAAGAGCAAGGTTGTGTTGTTAATGCTTGGTTATTGGTGCTGGGTTATTACGATATATCCCAGCAGGTCAGATCAGAAGACTGAAGGTTGTATTCACTTTGACCCTGCCCTTTGGTTTCTGCAGGGGTTTGCTATGACATTGACCCTACAAAACAACAGTCAACAATTTGATTGTAACTTTACATGAAGACTGTGGAATCTAACAGACAATGAGGAACCATTCTTCCTGGTACAAATAACGCCATGGAAAAAATAAAACCTGCTGTTTTCTTAAAGACACAATCTATTGTACTGATACACGATCAGATAAACTTTTGTCATTGTTCATCTGTAGAACATAGAAGTCATACTTCTGAGATACATAGTGAAGATATTCTACCCTGGATGCTATATCGAAAAATCACAGGATAAGTAAACTAGGTAAGGCTAGCATGCTAACACAAGTAGCATAGGCTAAACACATCCGTATCTATTGATCTAGTGTTTAACATACTGTACATACTTGCGTGTTAAGGCAAAAGCTACCAAACAGTGCTACATGAATAAATATATCAATAATTTTAGGTACAATTAACAATACCATAGTTTTATCTTCGGGACTGAAAAATGCCACGTGCACTCGATGGAGCAAATCCGTAAAAGAAGGAAGCCGCGATATGTCGATTCCAAATTTTTTTGTGAAACACAAGCGACACCTGTGGTCCGGAGTCAAAGGTGTTGTGTAGGGTTTATCATCTGTGTGTTGTACGTAACTTCTGAAGTACAATCTTATTTTACCTTTATTTAACAAATGTTTGCTTTCACCTTTTCAACAAAGTTAGTGCTGTTGAAAACCTAATCCTGTGTTTTCCCCTAAGTCATAATTTTTATAATTTTTTCAAGATGTTAATAGTTGGCTATGTGTTGTAAACCAGTAATTAAGAAGTACTTTTGTGTAGTACTTAAAATAAATCAAAAGAACTTATTAAGTATAAAATTAAGTTACCTTTTTCCATCTTGTGGACAAAACACCAGTTGATCAGATTTGATGGGTAATCTTTCTTAGAGGGGCCAATGTGTTGGGTCATGTTTCCAGAAAATCCTTGGTAATGTTCAAAAAGAAATCTACACACTAAAATATTAAATCAATATATTACAAAAACAAAGCTTCAAAAAATACATGTACATCCGTGACTGTTCACATCAGGGAAAGTGAAGGTGAAAGTGAAGAATTCATATATTCATATTCAAAATATATTCAAAAGCTATCCATTGTTCAAAAGCCACTCCTACCACAATGAACCTATCTAACAAGTACTGCACCCGGTGTGGCAGCTCAATCAGAATTAGTTGGGTAACATAGATAAGATGTTTTATTTGCAAAATATGCTTATGTGAGATACTTGTCATTAGAATGTTTCCCTTTGGACTATAGGGTTGGCAGTTGCACGTATCCCTTCTCAGCTAGGGCTCAGTCACTTGGGGCCCAGATAGGGGAGAGGTCAGGCTTGTCTTCATATGTGAATGTATCTGTAAAACCATCTGGTGCTATGCAGAATATCAGAAGGGGAGGAGGACAGAATGAAACATTGTCTTCTTATGTGAATGTGTCTTTACCTATTTTTAAACCATGTGAAGGGATGGCGTGATTAATGGGGAACCAGTTAGTTGTCTCCACAATGTCTGTACGCCAGTCACTCCCTCCTTTTCCCATTGGGGGGAGGAGTATGGCAGTGTCTGGAACCATTGTATGTCCCCTCTGATGTTGCACTTATCTTGAGATAGTATATGACCTTGAGGCTCACTCTCCTCAGTAAGCTTGTCCAGGAGTGGGGTGTACTTGAGAGGGGGGTATCTAGAGTTGACAATTGATATATGCCATTGGATGAGTTGGTGTTTTTGTACTATGAAGTACCAGGAACGAGATTAGAACCTCGTCTTTGAGACCAAACTGAACGATAATTTATAGCGAATGCTATCTGGCTATGGGATACTCCTCTCTCAAGTAAAAGTCTTTCTTTGTGAACAGTTCCTATTCCTGTGGTTTGTCATGTCGACTAGGGGGTGGATCTTTGCTATAAAAGATCTCAGTTGCCATTATGTTGACCACGCTCAACTTTTCATTAGAGAAACTGAAATGTTGAAAGTCAAATGCTATTGCAAAAGCTTAATTATTATTAAAGGTGAAGTTCAAGTATAACTCTGACTGGTGTGTGGTTTGTAACTCTCCTCATTTGGTAATACAGGAAATTGCCACAACATTTGGCGACGGGGATGGGATGTGAATCTTCACTCGGTGACCGCTCCTGACAACCTAGATAAATCGTGCACAAGGGATCCCTCAAACTTGGGATCTCAGGGAGACCACACTTCGGGAACGGAGCAGATGGACCAACCTAAGATCTGAGAGGCAGCGAGCCGATTGGATACCACATCCCGAACATAGTAAAAAATAATAAAAAAGGTGAGGTGAGCAAACCACACTTGAAGTTGAGTTTTTAACAAAAGCCTCTGTTACGTGGGCTCTGAGTGTGTTCTTGTGTGAGGGGGGCACCTTGGAGGCGTAAGCAGGGCCGAGTCAGAGGAGAGTAATCAGAGAGTTTGTGGACTCAAAGATACTCTGCCACTGGTCAGTTGCAGGCGACCTAGAGCCGTCCTGACACTGAATTGATCACAGTGGGGATTGGTGCGGTCTGTGGGGGTGACGGGCCAGGGTGACTGTGTGTTCTGTGTGAAACACGGTACTTGGTGAAGCCCTATTGGAAGAAGGACCTCATTCTGAAAGTGTCTGTGTGACTGTCTAAGTGACCCTCAGAGGTGGTGAATTCCAATTATTTAAAATGTGCTAGCCAGGTATGCCCTGGGTTACTCTGTGTGAGTGTTTTGTTTTGTAGGAGCGTTCTGTGTGGGCACGGTAGGTTGACTCTGTGTGGGTAACCTTTCAATTATGTTCTGATGTTCTGTGTGGACATCTGACCAGTTCTGTGTGAGCGTCTGACCAATCCTGTGTGGGTGATCATTAAAGTTCTGTGTGAGTACTTAAGGAATTTCTGTTGTAACTGTTTTTCTCTCCCTGTGTGTGTGTGTGTGTGTGAGAGATTTTGTGTTTGTGTGTGTGTGTGTGACTAAGGAGCCATGGGTACGAGCGGGTGCAAAGAACCAGGCATTCCGGACCCTCCTACTGGAGCCTTGAAGGTTATGGTAGATAAATGGGGTAGGGATATTCTGGAACAGGTGGCATAGAGAGGGTGGTTTTCCTTTGACAGGGACACTAAGTGTGACG
Source organism: Salvelinus namaycush (assembly GCF_016432855.1). Lineage (NCBI taxonomy): Eukaryota > Metazoa > Chordata > Actinopteri > Salmoniformes > Salmonidae > Salvelinus > Salvelinus namaycush. The sequence goes on along the minus strand of NC_052332.1, from coordinate 31,638,577 downwards.
CTGTTAGACGAGATAAGACAGAGATTGGTAGAGAAGGAAGGTAAACTAGGGAAAAAGGATCAAATTGACTGGGTGAAATTCAGGAAATGGGAAAAGGAAGCTGACAAACGAAAGAAAAGACAGGACCCATTTCGGGGAAAACCCTGTCAGAATATTGTAGTTCAGACTGAGGAAGGAGAAAAGAAGGGGAAAGATGAAACAGTGAGAAGGAATAGGAAGGATGATGATGACAGAGACTGTCCCCCTCCATACTGTACTCCTCAAACTCTCTACCCAGTGTGGCCGGACCTCCCTCCTCCTCAGCCGCCTCCTGCTGATCCGCTGGATGCAAGACCACTACAACCTGCAGCCCCACCCCCTGTCTCTCCCAACACATTGATCGTCTGGCACGGAGCCTGGCTGAAGTCCTCAAAGGGTCTGGAGTGACTCCGGCCAGTCCCACTGGAGGCGCAGTGGGGGGAGCACGCCAGAATGGTAAAAAGATCAACAATCCTTTTCTCAAGGCTCCTCCAATCAGCTCCAGTGAGGAAAGTGAGGACGGAGGGGCACCCCAGCTGACTCCCCCGTTGAAGGACCCTCTACGGGCCAGGATGGAGAGGCGTGTCTCTACCCCCTCCCCATACGATCCAGCATCAGACATGTATCGACAATACCCTCTGATGGCCTGTCCCAACCCTCAGCCTCGACCTGATGATGCTAATGCTGCTACCGCCGCAGCATGGAACCCCATTGTGTATGTCCAGAGGACGTGGAGACATAATGAAATCAAAGACATTGTAGAGGACCTACCAGACCCAAGTAAGGACGCTGTGAAATATTCAGCAGAAATGAGGGTATTGGTGGGTCAGTACAAACTATCTGCTGCTGAGATAGCCCATATCTGTAAAAAGAAACTGGGACTCAGGTGGGCGGATGTACAGGGACAGTTTGATTGCAACTACCTGTGGGCTGTGAATGGTGCGTATCAGGACCAGATAACGGCGCTGCTGTGAGGACTACCTGCATCAGTTGGGAGACTGAGCCATTAGCAATGGTGGTACAGCACTGCAAGCATGCTGAGAGACAACAAAGTACTCAGAAGGAAGAAAAAATAAAGGAAGAAAAAGTGAAGACAGAAACTACAGGCTGCCCAGATGACGTTTTACCAGGGAGCAGCCCCAGCAGGGACCTGACAAGTGGGTGGAGTGCACAAGTGTTACAACTGTGGGAAGCCGGGTCATTTTGCTGCTGACTGCTCCGAGCCAACGAATCCACAGAGGAACAAAGGCAGGGGCGGACCAAGAAGAGGGGCCCAAAGGGAGGGGGCAAGAAGAGGAGGAAAAGGAGCACATGCATGGACAGCCCCATTCCAACAACAGCCGTGGCAGCCACCTCTCAATCAATGGCAGGTCGGGCAACCTCATGGGGTCCAGCAACAGCAACAGTGGGGCCCACAAGGAGTCCCTCCAGGCAGAGGACAACCTGGAGCCTGGCAGACGGGGCCGCCGGCATAGACGACCCTGTACAATCCAGGACAGGGACAGGAGGAGGTGTATTGACATGATGAGGAGACAGGGACAGGAGGAGGTGTATTGACATGATGAGGAGACAGGGACAGGAGGAGGTGTATTGACATGATGAGGAGACAGGGACAGGAGGAGGTGTATTGACATGTTGAGGAGACAGGGACAGGAGGAGGTGTATTGACATGATGAGAAGACAGGGACAGGAGGAGGTGTATTGACATGATGAGGAGACAGGGACAGGAGGAGGTGTATTGACATGATGAGGAGACAGGGACAGGAGGAGGTGTATTGACATGATGAGGAGACAGGGACAGGAGGAGGTGTATTGACATGTTGAGGAGACAGGGACAGGAGGAGGTGTATTGACATGATGAGAAGACAGGGACAGGAGGAGGTGTATTGACATGATGAGAAGACAGGGACAGGAGGAGGTGTATTGACATGATGAGGAGACAGGGACAGTTGTGCTAAAATCCTCAGAGCAACAAGAGCATTTGTTTTTAAAGTGTCACCCCCTTCCGAGAGTAGAGCCAGCCGTGGAGGCTTGCGTCAATGGTGAGTCACTAATATTTCTTGTTGATACTGGGGCTGCTATGTCTGTGATTAACTGCAAGGCTATGACAAAATCTCCCATGTCTAATGAAATAGTCAAAACTGTAGGTGCTTTAGGCCTCCCACTCAGAGAGCATGCCTCTGCCTGTCTCCTTTTGTGAGGAGAAGTGTCAACATCAATTTCTCTACTCTGACCACTGTCCTGTCAATCTGATGGGCAGGGACCTCCTGTGTAAACTGGGCATCAACATAACATGTGGCTGAACCGGTTTAACTGTTATTCATGAGGAAGAGGAGGAAGGGGGGGAGCAATGTATGTTAATGTCTGAGTTTTGTGACTGGTATTATGCATGGGATGTTGATGATGAGGTGCCCAATATTGCTCGTGTTTTCTCAAAGGCCAAAACCCATTGGGGCCACAAGGGCAGTTTCATGTCTGAAGGAGGCTTACATTGCACCTCCCATTTCTCACCATTGACAAGAGATCTCCATTATGAGAAACAATGGCTGTGTGATACATTACAGAATGAGTCAGTGCAGTGTGAGGGTTTATACTGTAGCAGTGATTTGTGCTTTAGGGGTTAATCTAACCCGTGCACAGAAAGAGCTCTACCTGTTTGAGGATAGCGCACCACATGTGTCCCTGGCTAAATCAGACAGAGTAGAATGGGTGGATACTGGAATGTGGATGAAATGCTTGGTTGATGCTACAGACTGGGAGATGCGCCCTGATGGGTCAACTTATTCACCCAGCACACTGACAAGTTGTTACCCACTCAGTTGGGAAACTCCAACTGAGAGGGGTGTGCATGGTGTTGATCAGGTTTCTTTTTCTACCAATATCATGTTGTTGAGTGAAGACTCACCCCTCCTGAGAGGGGTCCCTGAACGCCTATGGGCAAGGGACAAGTATGATTTTGGGAGAATAAAGGGAGCTGAGCCAATGGTGGTCACTCCTAAAGATACCAGGCGCCCATCTAGAGCACAGTATCCACTCAGTAGGGAGGCAATAGCAGGTATTACTCCTGTTCATGCATCCTTGTTAGCTAATGGTGCTTTAATTCCCTGTCCAGAATCACCCTGTAACACCCCTATCTTGCCTGTTAGAAAACCTTCAGGTGATTGGAGATTGGTCCAGGACATAAGGCCTGTGAACGATGCAGTTCTTGCCCGTGCCCCGGTGGGTCCTAATGTTACTACACTGTTGGGGGCGGTACCACCCACAGCAGAGTGGTTCTCTGTGATTGATTTGACGAATGCATTTTTCAGTATTCCAGTGGCACCAGAATCTCAGTTCTGGTTGGCCTTCACGTTTTTAGGTAAGAGATTGTTAAAAGATTTTATAAAGGTTTAAGATAATTGATTAAATAATTCTACCTAGAAACTTAACCATTAGGGATTAGAGGTTATGTAGCATGGACAAGGAGTAATTAAAAAGAATAAACACAGGTCCAACTAGGTTGGACCTGGGAAGAGAGGAATGTATGTGTGTGCCGAAAGAAAACTAAGTGGATCATTAAACTATGTTTGAACCGACCTATATAACTCTGGGGAGATAAGAAAGGACAGGGAGAGCCCCTCCAGGTTTCCTGTATCTGGGGGGGACTGGAACTGTCAGCTGGGTAGTGAGCAACTGTGGTGAGAATTGTAGAGAAGTAGATAGCACTCCTAATGTTAGTGTGTATGTATGTGCGTATGTTAAGAGAATGTTATAAAGGGAACATCATTGTATATGCACAGGAGCGCTCTCGTAAATAAATTTTCTGACTATCGTAGCTGGGCCTCCGTCTGATTAATTTCAACCAGTTTCCTACAAATTCTGGGTTTCAGGCTGAGTAGTTAATTGAATTGGGTTTATGAACATCGAGAGCATAATTCTCATGACAGGGATTTACATAGACTGTGGCTCCAATGGGTTATGTGGAATCCCCCGCTATTTTTTCAGCGGCTTTAGCACAAAATCTGGAGGGTTTTATACCCCCTGAGGGCAGCACTCTAATTCAGTATGTGGATGATTTGTTGTTGTGCTCCAGCTCAATGGAAACTTGTGAAACTGATCCTCGGGCTCTGTTGATATTTCTCGCTGAGAATGGCCATAAAGTTTCAAAGAAGAAGTTACAGTTGGTTTCACAGACAGTGAGGTATTTGGGTCATGACATCTCTCCCAACGGCAGGCAGCTGGGTGAAGAGAGGATACAGGCTATTCTCTCTGTCCCACAGCCGGTTACTAAACGACACATGATGTCATTGACTGGTATGGCAGGGTATTGTAGGGTATGGTTACCTGACTATGCTGAGGTGGTGCAGCCACTTGCTGACCTTATTTATGGCCACAAAATGGCTATGATTGTCAAAATTAAGTGGACACCAGAGGGACTGACTGCTCTGACCAGACTGAAACAACTCATGACTACTTCTCCCTGTTTGGGACTCCCTGACCATTCTAAACCTTTTAACCTCTTTGTTAGTGAGAAAAATGGTTTTATGTCATCTGTTTTAACACAGGAACATGGAGGAAAGCAGCGCCCGGTTGGGTATTATTCCAAACAGCTGGACAGTGTGGCCAGAGGTCTGGCTTGTTGTTTGAGAGCTGTGGCTGCTGCTACTGAAGCTGTGTTGGCTTGTGCAGACATTGTTGCCATGTGTGAACTCACTGTACACGTTCCTCATGCTGTACATGCTCTTATTTCACAGGCAAAGATGGCCCATCTAACACCACCTCGACTGCTCCATTATCAGAATGTTCTTCTGACAATGTGTCATCTGACCCTGAAGAGGTGCACTGTGTTAAATCCTGCTACTTTGTTGCCCACCGAGGACGATGGAGAGCCGCATGACTGTGCTGCCCTGGTGGAGCTTGTCTCTAAACCAAGGTCGGATTTACCTGATGTCCCTTTGCAAAATGCACATTTGGAACTGTTTGTAGATGGCTCTGCTCAGTGTTCTGAGAAAGGAGAACCATTGGTTGCGTATGCGGTTACTACTGCCTCAACCACGCTGGAAAGTGCTAAATTACCCTCCCACCTTTCTGCTCAAACAGCAGAACTCTTTGCACTCACTAGAGCTTGCATATTAGCTAAAGGCCAGTCTGCTACTATCTATACAGATAGCAGATATGCCTTTGGCGTGGTACATGATTTTGGTACTCTGTGGAAACAGCGCTGCTTCCTGACCTCCTCTGGTAAGACAATCTCTCATTCAAAACTTGTTGATAACTTGCTAAAAGCTATTTTGCTCCTTTCTGAAATTGCTGTTTGTAAGTGCCTTGCTCATGCTAACTCTTCCGACCCTGTCTCCAAAGGTAATGCTATGGCTGACTTGGCAGCTAAGGCAGCAGCTGTCTCCTTGGAGGCACCTGTGTTACAGATGGTTTAACTTCCTGATCATAACCTCTTCTCTCCCACTGATATCTCTGACTTGCAATCCTCTGTAGGTCCTGTTGAGTTGAGGAAGTGGAAACGACTATGTACATATGACCAGTTGCAGAAACTCTGGCTGGGCCCGGCTGGGCTACCAGTATTACCACGTTCATGTTTCCCCTACTTAGCTAAGCTGTCACATGGTAGGGATCATGTGTCAAAGGGGGGAGTTGTTGATTTTGTAAATACATTTTGGTTTGCACCTGGGTTTTCTGTGTTTGCTGAACAATTTTGTGCAAAATGTGTGATTTGTATGACTAACAACATGGGAATAGGGATTCTCATGCCACTGTTGACTCATCTAACCCCTGAAGGACCATTTGAACACATAATGATGGATTTTATTGAACTCTCTCCTTGTCAAGGTTACAAATATTGTCTGGTGATAGTGGATGCCTTCTCCAAGTGGGTAGAGGCTTTCCCATGTCGACATTCCACTGCTATAGCAGTAGCCAAGAATCTCCTTAGGGAGATCATCCCAAGGTGGGGGTTACCATCTAAATTAACCAGCGACAATGGCTCCCACTTTGTAAACCTGGTGATACAGAACTTGTCTGAGAGTCTGCAGATAGACCTCAGGACCCATTGTAGCTATAGGCCGCAATCCGGCGGTTTAGTTGAACGCGCTAATCAAACCCTAAAATCTAAGATGGTGAAGCTTATGGCAGAGACAGGGCTTTCCTGGGTCACTGTGATGCCCCTGGCTCTGATGTACATGCGAGGGCGGCCCCACAGAACCACTGGATTGGCTCCTCATGAGGTTCTGACAGGTAGACCAATGAGGATGATTAATTCTCCCTTCCCACAGAACAAGCTGACACCGATGGGCTGTGACGATGACATGGTAAGTTATTGTACTGCTCTAAACAATGTTCTTAAGGCTATTTTCCCCAGGGTGAAAGCGGCTCCAACCCAGCCTCTGGTGGGGATCCTGCACAAACTGCAACCTGGTGACTGAGTGGTGGTGAAAGACCTGAGACGAAAGCATTGGAACCAGCAGAGGTGGACTGGACCATACCAGGTGATGCTGATTACCCCCACTGCTGTTTGCGTAGCTGAGAGGTCTACTTGGATCCACGCCAGCCACTGCATAAGGTGCCATACTGCCCACCAGACCCTGAGGATGGAGGACCAGAGACGCCGGAAGTCACCGACTAGATGGCCATGGGAGGATCAGGTCCAGACTCTACGCATAATGTTTCTTGCTCTTGTCTTGAGCCTTCTCATTACAGTTGCCATATGGACAGTGACTCAAGGACAACCGGTCCTGGAAAGACAACATGGTACGGCCTCGACTAATGACCGTTCAGTCTCATGGCGGGACTTAAATAACAGCCACTCCAGCTCGAGCCAACAGCAGGCTCAGGATAGGAGTCCAGCAAACAATAGCCGCTTCCATATCAGAAGAAGAAGAAGGTCGATGCATCCACTGGATGAGCATCACAGTAGGAATCACGAGGGAAACACATGGTGGTCACTGCTTAACTATACAGTAAAGACTGAACTGATGTTAGGAAATACCTCCTGTTATGTATGTAGCTTGTTTCCACATTCAGCGATCTCCCCATTCTTACAGTATTCAGTAGAGGTCAGCATTAATGACACTCTATGTGCACTAGAAGTGCTCTTGTCCAATGAGAACACAGGTGGTCAACCCTCACTAGGTAGAACACTGAGGGATAAATGCATTAATGGTAATTTGTCATCAACAAAAGATTTACGAAGGGGATTTGATTGTTCACATTGGTGGAGAAGAATCATCTTAGAACCTAGATCCCATGTACCAGAACCTATTCAAGTCGAACCCCGGCGAACCCCATTTAGGTCCTGTCATTGTCACAACCCAAGCAATATTTCCATACCACAATTTAATGAATCCTATCTGGGAATGTCAACATGTGTCAATTATAGTGTTTTCCCAATAGGATGTAGCTGGAAGAAGGGAACATGCAGCTCTGGATACCCCATTAGACTGAGGGTGGGGCACACCATTATTGATGCGGAAACTGACGATCGTTCTCCTCATCAATTTGGCTCGCCAACATTTACTGATCATTATTGGATTTGTGGTGAAAAAGCATATCTCTACCTACCCACAAATTGGACAGGGTGCTGTATTTTTGGTAAACTAAACATATCCCTTGTGGTAATGCATAAAACTAATTCCTCCATTCCACCCAGGTTAAGACTAATTAAGAGGGACATCTCGCAATCCAATTATGTCCCCAGTGACTCGCGACGATCCTCGAAAATGGAAAAGTTCTGGCGTGGTTTAATCCCCTGGTATGGGGCATCGGAGAATGCACATGAGTTGGATAGGCTAGGATATCATTTGGAATCCCTGGTATGGGGCATCGGAGAATGCACATGAGTTGGATAGGCTAGGATATCATTTGGAATCCCTGGTATGGGGCATCGGAGAATGCACATGAGTTGGATAGGCTAGGATATCATTTGGAATCCCTGGTATGGGGCATCGGAGAATGCACATGAGTTGGATAGGCTAGGATCTCATTTGGAATCCCTGGTATGGGGCATCGGAGAATGCACATGAGTTGGATAGGCTAGGATATCATTTGGAATCCCTGGTATGGGGCATCGGAGAATGCACATGAGTTGGATAGGCTAGGATCTCATTTGGAATCCCTGGTATGGGGCATCGGAGAATGCACATGAGTTGGATAGGCTAGGATATCATTTGGAATCCCTGGTATGGGGCATCGGAGAATGCACATGAGTTGGATAGGCTAGGATATCATTTGGAATCCCTGGTATGGGGCATCGGAGAATGCACATGAGTTGGATAGGCTAGGATATCATTTGGAATCCCTGGTATGGGGCATCGGAGAATACACATGAGTTGGATAGGCTAGGATATCATTTGGAATCCCTGGTATGGGGCATCGGAGAATGCACATGAGTTGGATAGGCTAGGATATCATTTGGAATCCCTGGTAAAGTTGACCACTGCAGGGTTTTCTATGATAAGACCAGTTTTGCACGCCATTCGACTCATGGCAACACAAAATAGGGTGGCACTTGACATGTTGCTAGCACGTGAAGGAGGGGTGTGTCAAATTATAGGAGATCACTGTTGTACATTCATACCCCAGGGAGATGAAAATTTGACTATTGTAGTGGAACATTTGAAAGAGCTTAGTGGTGTTCTCGAAAGGGAACACCAGCCTGACATCGACTGGAATCCGTTAGGGTGGGTTCAGTCAGTGTTTGGTGCTTGGGGAGCGACTATTTTCCACTGGTTCATCTATGGTCTGATATTACTGATTGCTCTGTTGCTAATTATCATTTGTGTGAAGAAATTGTTTAATAAAGTGGTTGATGTTGTTCTTACTTATTTGCAAATGAAGTAGGTGTAGATGAAGAATCTGAGATTGATGGACGACAATCAGGTGAACAAAGGGAAATATTCTCACTGGACAGTGTAGATAGAGAGGGTTCACAGTATATGAATGATTTCCCTGACCTATTCCCTATTCCTGACTATATCTCTGATGGTGGGGAACCCAATTCTGAGCATGAGGACTTAGAGGGATGACTGTCCTATATGTTGTGATGAGGCCTGTGTGTAGACACTGGTTCTCCTGTAATTTAGGGAGCATTTCTATGTTCTGTTATTTTTTATTTTACTCAACAAATGTATTATTCTGTGTGATTAAACATGTGCAAGTCTGTCTTGTGGTATAAAGGTTGTAAACTCAGTTTCTGAAGGGAGAACGCTTACATGGAAATAAGGTACTCGACATTGAAGGGATTTGATTCCCTATTATCTTTAAATTTTGATTATGTATTTTTTTATTTTTTCATATACTCTGCAACTACTGTTAGTAAGGTACCATGTTACTGTTCTGATTCTTCAGAAGGGACGGAGTCCCTTGAGAGGGGAATGTGGCGGCTGAATCAGAATTAGTAGGGTAACATAGATAAGATGTTTTATTTGCAAAATATGCTTATGTGAGATACTTGTCATTAGAATGTTTCCCTTTGGACTATAGGGTTGGCAGTTGCACGTATCCCTTCTCAGCTAGGGCTCAGTCACTTGGGGCCCAGAGAGGGGAGAGGTCAGGCTTGTCTTCATATGTGAATGTATCTGTAAAACCATCTGGTGCTATGCAGAATATCAGAAGGGAAGGAGGACAGAATGAAACATTGTCTTCTTATGTGAATGTGTCTTTACCTATTTTTAAACCATGTGAAGGGATGGCGTGATTAATGGGGAACCAGTTAGTTGTCTCCACAATGTCTGTACGCCAGTCACTCCCTCCTTTTCCCATTGGGGGGAGGAGTATGGCAGTGTCTGGAACCATTGTATGTCCCCTCTGATGTTGCACTTATCTTGATATAGTATATGACCTAGAGGCTCACTCCCCTCAGTAAGCTTGTCCAGGAGTGGGGTGTACTTGAGAGGGGGGTATCTAGAGTTGACAATTGATATATGCCATTGGATGAGTTGGTGTTTTTGTACTATGAAGTACCAGGAACGAGATTAGAACCCCGTCTTTGAGACCAAACTGAACTATAATTTATAGCGAATGCTATCTGGCTATGGGATACTCCTCTCTCAAGTAAAAGTCTTTCTTTGTGAACAGTTCCTATTCCTGTGGTTTGTCATGTCGACTAGGGGGTGGATCTTTGCTATAAAAGATCTCAGTTGCCATTATGTTGACCACTCTCAACTTTTCATTAGAGAAACTGAAATGTTGAAAGTCAAATGCTATTGCAAAAGCTTAATTATTATTAAAGATGTAGTTTAAGTATAACTCTGACTGGTGTGTGGTTTGTAACTCTCCTCATTTGGTAATACAGGAAATTGCCACGACACCGGTCACCAAAAATTCTAAACATTCATTCAAATTCAACTCTAAATATAGCTGCAAGCATCCATGCCGAGGTTCAGAATTTGGCCCCATAAGACGACCATCAGTAAAAATTGGACACATTACCGTGGGATGAGCTATTTCTGTACTCATTACCACGCTTGCCAAATGTCAGAACTCAATCTAAAAGACCATGCAATATGCTTTTGATGTATTTTAGACAATTTTCAATGATGTTGACTACTTAAAGGACTCTAGCTCAAACAATATGGCCGCTATGAGCCAATGAGTACAGATACATGCACACAATAATGTGATTACTGTGGATAGTCAGAATAATATAATAGTTTAATTAATGTTTACATGCTTTGCAAAAAGAACAATTTCCCTAATAATCCTGTTTACATGGACACGTCTGAGATCAGGCTACCTGATGGGACTTTTGATAAATGCAGAAAATTACCAATCAAAATAAACGTTCTACCACAGTGACCGGGTTATTTTTGGGAAGCTTATTTGACTCTGAGTTAGGACATATAAAGTTTGTATGTGAAAAATACTACTAATTCGCAAACTTTTATTTGTTCCGAACTTACTTCACTTGCGCTAAAAAGGGAGGCTCGCTCAGCTGGTGCTAGCACATGCCCAGATCAAATACACCACTGGAACACTGATTAAGGCATTTACATGTCCTAATAATTGTAAAGAATGCTAAAAAGAAAACAGGTGTTTTATTCGTCATATTTTTACTTTCATATTGATCTTACACCAATTAAGATAAGCAGTTGGATAACCTAACTTTGGCTTTAACCAACCAGGATTACTGGGAAAGTTACGTGAATTTTGCAACCCTACTTGCAGGCCTGATGTGGCCCATAAAACATCAAAATAAGGCCTTATGAGATATGTAATTACATTTTAATGATAACATACACCCAAGAACTCATTTGGTGAAGGCCACAGGACTGAAAATAAAGAAATTCAACAACCAATGTCTCTGTCAGCAACAAATACAGTCATTGGTGGTAACTCTACAATTCACTTGAAAAGGAAAGGCACACTGGGACATTATATTGGAAGTGTGGCTAAGTGTGGTTGTGGCTTTCAGTTATTTATTTTTGGTCACCCTTGAGTGGAAGTGTTGTACCAGTTTAAGTGGTCTATGGTAGAGGATAATTGTGGTTCTTTTCTAGGGAGATAAGGCTTTGTCACTGTGCAAAATTGTCTAAAAGCACACATTTGCACCTGTGGATGAGATATAAGAAAGGTCCTGAGGTATGAATTGGTATACAAATATATACCAATTACTAAAATGACTAATGAGGACCAACAGGGCACCAACACAGTGGCAAGTGGAACAAATCTAAAAGTTTATTTCTGAGAGTGTATTTGCATAATATTAGAGTTATTACACAAGTGAAAAAAGGAACAGTCACTATCCCTTATCTACAGTAGTTACAAAAACCTAGTTCTTACAAAAAAATTGCAATTACCAAAGTATTATGTAAAGACTTGCTTAGAAAATGTTCCTCCAGAAGCAATTCAAATTTTATTACACAGGCATAAGAACACTTTAATGTTATGTGTTACTGAGAATGCTAACAATAACGAAATATGTCTATGAAGTATCGAAAGGAAACTATACCCATCAAACTCAACCCTGGATCTTGAAACCAGTACCGCTGCGTTCTTTTCATTGCTCTGATCAGGGACTGATTTAGACCTGGGACACCAGGTGGGTGCAATTAATTATCAGGTAGAACATAAAATCAGCACGCTCCGGACCTTGTAGGGTCAGAGTTGAATACCCCTGCACTATACCATCTTTAAAGGTATAGTTTACTCAGAATACAAATTAACATGATTTTCCTCGAACCTTGGCAGTTTTTGGTTAACATGTCATGGAAAAAGTTGAAAGCTGCATTTAACTGTATAATACCTTAAAATAGTGCAGATGAATTCAAAGCCATTTGTAAACATTGCAAACAGCAAGTTGGATATTTAATAAAAAGTCTGAACCTCTTTGTCCATCTGAGAGGAAGTGTTCTTGTTTCAAATAAACAGTTGAAAAAGTGATATATACACTAGTTAAGCATCCCAATGTATTTATAATTGACAAAATGTTCAGATAGATATGTATTGTGTAGATCAACATATGACTGTCAGATAGATTGGAAAGGTATAGGAGATTGTTTGTGCTCTATTCATTATATTACTATCTTCAACATGCAGTTGCAGATAACGCCCTGCCAATCCAATACACTGAGTTCACAATTATTGGGCTAGTGAGTATTCTGATCTTATCATTATTTCTATGCACACGACCCCCACTGAATAAGATTCACAAGTTGAAGCGTCAAGATTGGGCAAAGAAACACCTGAAGACAGATTTTTCAAAGGTTTTATGGACAGATGAAATGAGAGTGACTCTTGATGGACCAGATGGATGGGACCGTGTCTGGATCAGTAATGGACACAGGGCACCACTTCGAGTCAGGCGCCAGCAAGGTGGAGGAGGGGTGCTGGTATGGGCTGCTATCATTAAGGATGAGATTGTTGGACCTTTTCGGGTTGAAGATGGACTGAAACTCAACTCCCAAACCTACTGCCAGTTTCTGGAAGATACTTTCTTCAAGCAGTGGTACAGGAAGAAGTCCTCAGCATTCAGGAAGGCCATGATCTTTATGCAGGACAATGCTCCATCACATCCAAGTACTCCACTGCTTGGCTAGCCAGCAAGGGCCTCAAAGATGCCCGAATAATGACCTGGCCCCCTTCCTCACCTGACTTAAATCCTATTGAGAACTTGTGGGCCCTTTCAAACGTGAGATTTACAGTGAGTGAAGACAATACACCTCTTTGAACAGCATTTGGGAGGCTATGGTTGCTGCTTCAGCGAAAGTTGATTGTGAACAGATCAAGAAACTGTCAGACTCCATGGATGGAAGGTTCATGGCAGTTATTGAAAAGAAGGGTGGCTATATTGGTCCCTGAATATTTTTGAAAGGCCAAAAATTGTATTTAATTGTCATTTTGTGTTACTTCTTTGTTACACTTACTCTAAAAATGGAGAATAAACAAGTGAGTTGGGAGAAATTATTTTGTAATTTAGTTGCCTAATAATTCTGCACACTAGACGCAGTTGTAAATGAGAACTTGTTCTCAACTGGCCTACCTGGTTAAATAAAGGTGAAATAAATTAATTGTGCACGCAGTGTAGTTTCTGAAAAGTTGTCACTACTCAGATCGTACTTAATCTGAATTACTTTCTGAGATCTGTATTCAAAAACTTTTAAAAGTAGTAATTTCTGTATTCATAGTTGTAGTCATCTCAAAGTAACTATTTGTATGACTCTAAGTCACATGGGGTGAGGGGCTTGACCTTTCAATGTTTGCATTAAAACCAGTTCAATCGAACTAGATGTAATTTAAAATGCAATCTATGTAATCCCCAAAAGTAATTATTTATCATGAGGGCAGTACACAATTCTCCATACTCCAACAAAAGTAAAATCTCACCTTTCTGTTGAGTTATAAATGGCTCATGACACAAGCTCAACTACACAGTACAAATATACTAAAAATATGAAAATATGAAATATTTTGATGTATTTCCTATTCAACAAAACTGTATGAATAAGGCTTGAAATGACTATGCTTTGTAAATATAGTATAATCAAATTATAAAATGACTAAGATTTCACCTTCTTATAACTGTAAAATACATATATGTTTAGTGTTAGAGAAAATGTGCATCTTTTTTTAAAAGGTTTCTCTTGATCACAAAGTCTGCCGCGACCGCTGCGAACGGCACAGAGCTCCCTAGCTTCGCTTCCTGAACTCGTTAGGAACTTTCCTTTCATCTCATATTAAATGAGGTCCGTCTATGACAGTGTTTTTTAATAAAAAATCTATTATTTTAGATGATTTTGATAAAGTTGGCTATAAATCGATCTCTGAATGTGCTAGAGTGACAAAACCACTCTCTCCTACTGTGCTACAATGTAAGGTTTGCAGGCATGTGCTTTGTCAATAGCAACTCCTTCAGCCAGGAGTTAGACAGTCGGCAGAGCGAATGAAATGATAGGAGCGCCATCCCAGCTTCAAGTGGTGTTAGATTTCACATCCTACTTCACATAGGCGGAAGAGATATACTCCTGTGGCCTTGAGAAGAAGGGCTACCACTCAATGCAAGCCATTTCAATCTACGGTGTCCACAGATCGATTTATAAGGAAAATGTCAGTCGGAACCGGTACCAGAACCACACAGGTCTCCTAAACAGAGGACTTTACGTCTAAGAGGTTTTTAAATCAATTGTTATAGTGCCACTAAATGTAGCGAATTAGCATGGTAATGCATGAGAGGGTGTGAACCTTGACCCTTTGCCATCATGAAAGGTTGCACCATTATCATTTGCATTTTAATGTGACGTTACAGATGAGGACGTATAATGGCAACAAATACAATTGGATTTCACCCAGCTTTGCTGCTTGAACCCCTAATAATCCTGTGAACGGGTGTGTGTGTGATCTCAAATGAGATAAAACATTGACTTTAGCTGACTGGGTTGGTAATGATATCACCTGCATTGTCTTTTGGACAGCCCTGCCACAGACACACCCCATTAATCAAGTTAAGTTTTATTAGTTGTATGTACAGGATACACATGGTATACTCCGTCAAAGGAAATGCTGACTTGCAGGTTCCTTTGATAATACAATAAGAAATAATACAAATATAAGAATACGAACATAAAGTAAATGGCTATAATATAGGAAGGCAAAATTTATAGTCCAAAATGTACATGTGTTTTGGGGAAGCGAGATTGGGGGGCAAGTGTTCAAACTGTGCAGTATTTATCTACCATAATAAAAGCCTCGTAGCAAATATAAATCAAATTATATTTGTCACATGTGCCGAATACAACAACCTTACAGTGAAATGCTTAGTTTACAAGCCCTTATCCAACAATGCAGTTTAAAAGACTTTAAAAAAAACAAGAAATAAAAGTAACAAATAATTAAAGAATAGCAGTAAAATAACAATAGCGGGGCTATATACAGGGGGTACCAGTACAGAGTCAATGTGCGGGGGCACAGGTTAGTCAAGGTAATGGAGGTAATATGTACATGTAGAGAGTTATTAAGTGACTATGCATAGATAATAAACAGCGATCAGCAGCGTAAAAGAGGGGGGCAATGCAAATAGTCTGGGTAGCCACTTGATTAGATGTTCATGAATGTATGTGTGTGTTGTGTGTGCCCATGTGTGAGTGCATGTGTGCTAAGGTGCAGAGAATCAGAGCAGGTGGTCAGTCCAGTTCAATGGTAACTGGTTCTACCACTGTCGTCATCTCACCAGGTGTGTTAACTTTGATTATAAATGTTTTAGTCTCCTGTAGTAATCAGGGATGCAAACTGGTGAGGGCCCAAAAAGGTGACACTTTTTTGTTGTTGCTCTGAAACATGCAAAATCCCTGCTAGGTGGAAATGCAGGTTTTAACTAATTAAACAAAAAAGAATATGATCTACATGATCAGTCTCTGTGTGTAAAATAAAAAGTGGTTAATGTGAACCTAACTCACAGCTAAGAAATGTAAATAAAGCAATCCAATGTAATTTGTTGCCTAGACTTTACTGCAAATGACAAGTCTTGCAGGGGAAAAAAATACATTAATATTGCAGTTAGCCATGACAGCATTTATAATAGAATACTTGTCACCACACACACACACACATTAATAGTGCACTTGGGAAAAAAACATCTTAAAGTAGAAATAGTATGAAACACATTCTATTTTTGCTCCATTATAGTGGCCACTATAGTAGACATCGATCAACTACACAAGGCTACATGTGTGCAAAAATAACGTGAACTGAGTAAAAAAATTCAATAATCCCCCCTCACTCACACAAAAGTGTTAGTGCATTTCGTTGTGTTGAACTTGACACTATCTTTGGGCTACACTGCACATTTTTACATTGTACACGTTCCGCCTGTGGACATCTTAAAAAAAAAAAAATGTAACCTTTATTTAACCAGGTAGGCTAGTTGAGAACAAGTTCTCATTTGCAACTGCGACCTGGCCAAGATAAAGCAAAGCAGTTCGACACATACAACGACACAGTTACACATGGAATAAACAAACATACAATCAATAATACAGTAGAAAAATCTATATACAGCATGTGCAAATGAGGTAGGATAAGAGAGGTAAGGCAATAAATAGGCCATGGTGGCGAAGTAATTACAATATAGCAATTAAACACTGGAATGGTAGAATGTGCAGAAGATGAATGTGCAAGTAGAGATACTGTGGTGCAAAGGAGCAAGATAAATAAATAAATACAGTATGGGGATGAGGTAGATTGGATGGGCTATTTACAGATGAGCTATGTACAGGTGCAGTGATCTGTGAGCTTCTCTGGCAGCTGGTGCTTAAAGCTAGTGAGGGAGGTAAGAGTCTCCAGCTTTAGTGATTTTTGCAGTTCGTTCCAGTCATTGGCAGCAGAGAACTGGAAGGAGAGGCGGCCAAAGGAAAAATTGGCTTTGGGGGTGACCAGTGAGATATACCTGCTGGAGCGTGTGCTACGAGTGGGTGCTGCTATGGTGACCAGTGAGCTGAGATAAGGCGGGGCTTTACCTAGCAGAGACTTGTAGATGACCTGGAGCCAGTGGGTTTGGCGACGAGTATGAAGCGAGGGCCAGCCAATGAGAGCGTACAGGTCGCAGTGGTGGGTAGTATATGGGGCTTTGGTGACAAAACGGATGGCACTGTGATAGACTGCATCCAATTTGTTGAGTAGCGTGTTGGAGGCTATTTTGTAAATGACATCGCCGAAGTCGAGGATCGGTAGGATGGTCAGTTTTACGAGGGTGTTTGGCAGCATGAGTGAAGGATGCTTTGTTGCGAAATAGGAAGCCGATTCTAGATTTAATTTTGGATTGGAGATGTTTAATGTGAGTCTGGAAGGAAAGATTATAGTCTAACCAGACACCTAGGTATTTGTAGTTGTCCACATATTCTAAGTCAGAACCGTCCAGAGTAGTGGTGCTGGACGGGCGGGCAGGTGCGGGCAGCGATCGGGTGAAGAGCATGCATTTAGTTTTACTTGCATTTAAGAGCAGTTGGAGGCCACGGAAGGAGAGTTGTATGGCATTGAAGCTCATCTGGAGTTCAGTTAACACAGTGTCCAAAGAAGGGCCAGAGGTATACAGAATGGTGTCGTCTGCGTAGAGGTGGATCAAAGAATCACCAGCAGCAAGAGCGACATCATTGATGTATACAGAGAAGAGAGTCGGCCCGAGAATTGAACCCTGTGGCACCCCCATAGAGACTGCCAGAGGTCCAGGCAACAGGCCCTCTGATTTGACACACTGAACTCTATCAGAGAAGTAGTTGGTGAACCAGGCGAGGCAATCATTTGAGAAACCAAGGCTGTTGAGTCTGCTAATAAGAATGTTGTGATTGACAGAGTCGAAAGCCTTAGCCAGGTCGATGAATACGGCTGCACAGTATTGTCTCTTATCGATGGCGGTTATGATATCATTTAGGACCTTGAGCGTGGCTGAGGTGCACCCATGACCAGCTCTGAAACCAGATTGCATAGCGGAGAAGGTACGGTGGGATTCGAAATGATCGGTAATCTATTTGTTAACTTGGCTTTCGAAGACCTTAGAAAGGCAGGGTATGATAGACATAATTCTGTAGCAGTTTGGGTCTAGAGTGTCTCCCCTTTGAAGAGGGGGATGACCGCGGCAGCGTTCCAATCTATGGGAATCTCAGACAATATGAAAGAGAGGTTGAACAGGCTAATAATAGGGGTTGCAACAATTTCAGCGAATAATTTTAGAAAGAGAGGGTTCAGATTGTCTAGCCCGGCTGATTTGTAGGGGTCCAGATTTTGCAGCTCTTTCAGAACATCAGCTATCTGGATTTGGGTGAAGGAGAAATGGGGGAGGCTTGGGTGAGTTGCTGTGGGGGGTGGAGGACTGTTGATTGGGGTAGGGGTAGCCAGGTGGAAAGCATGGCCAGCCGTAGAGAAATGCTTATTGAAATTCTCAGTTATAGTGGATTTATTGGTGGTGACAGTGTTTCCTAGCCTCAGTGCAGTGGGCAGCTGGGAGGTGGTGCTCTTCTTCTCCATGGACTTTACAGTGTCCCAGAACTTTTTTGAGTTTGTGCTACAGGATGCAAATTTCTGTTTGAAAAAGCTAGCCTTAGCTTTCCTAACTGCCTGTGTATATTGGTTCTTAACTTTCCTGAAAAGTTGCATATCACGGGGGCTATTCGATGCTAATGCAGAACGCCACAGGATGTTTTTGTGCTGGTCAAGAGCTGTCAGGTCTGGAGAGAACCAAGGGCTATATCTGTTCCTGGTTCTACATTTCTTGAATGGGACATGCTTATTTAAGATGTTGAGGAAGGCACTTTTAAAAGAATAACCAGGCATCCTCTACTGACGGGATGAGGTCAATATCCTTCCAGGATACCCGGGCAAAGTCGATTAGAAAGGCCTGCTTGCTGAAGTGTTTTAGGGAGCGTTTGACAGTGATGAGGGATGGTCGTTTGACCGCAGAACCATTACAGATGCAGGCAATGAGGCAGTGATCGCTGAGATCTTGGTTGAAAACAGCAGAGGTATATTTGGAGGGCAAGTTCGTTAGGATGATATCTATGAGGGTGCCCGTGTTTACTTATTAGGAGTTGTACCTGGTGGGTTGATTGATGATTTGTGTGAGATTGAGGGCATCAAGCTTAGATTGTAGGATGGCCGGGGTGTTAAGCATGTCAACGTTTAGGTCACCTAGCAGCACGAGCTCTGAAGATAGATGGCGGGCAATCAATTCACATATGGTGTCCTGGGCACAGCTGGGGGCAGAGGGTGGTCTATAGCAAGAGGCAAAGGTTCAAAACTTGTTTCTGGAAAGGTGGATTTTTTAAAAGTAGAAGCTCGAATTGTTTGGGTACAGACCTGGATAGTAAGACAGAACTCTGCAGGCTATCTCTGCAGTAGATTGCAACACCGCCCCGTTTGGCAGTTCTATCTTGTCGGAAAATGTTATTGTTAGGGATGGAAATTTCAGGGTTTTTGGTGGTCTTCCTAAGCCAGGATTCAGACACGGCTAGGACATCCGGGTTGGCAGTGTGCTAAAGCAGTGAATAAAACCAACTTTTGGGAGGAGGCTTCTAATGTTAACATGCATGAAACCAAGGCTTTTACGGTTACAGAAGTCAACAAATGAGAGCACCTGGGGAGTAGGAGTGGAGCTAGGCACTGCAGGGCCTGGATTAACCTCTACATCACCAGAGGAACAAAGGAGTAGGATAAGGGTTCGGCTAAAGGCTATCAGGACTGGTCGTCTAGTGCGTTCGGAGCAGAGTAAAAGGAGCAGGTTTCTGGGCGTAAAGTACAGACAGAGGTATGGTAGGATGTGAGTACATTGGAGGTAAACCTAGGCATTGAGTAATGATGAGAGATATAGTCTCTAGAGACGTTTAAACCAGGTGATGTCACCGCATATGTGGGAGGTGGAACAACATGGTTGGTTAAGGCATATTGAGCAGGGCTAGAGGCTCTACAGTGAAATAAGACAATAATCACTAACCAGGACAGTAATGGACAAGGCATATTGATATTAAGGAGAGGCATGCGTAGCCGGGTGATCAATAGGGGTCCAGTGAGTGGTTGGGCTGTCTAGAGACACTGCGATTCAGACAGCTAGCAGGCCTCGGCTAGCAAGCTAGAAGACGGGCCTTAGAGGGACGTCTCAACGGAGGAAAGTTTGTTTTAGCCTCCGCGTGCGGTGACGTCGATAGACCAGTCGTGATGGATTAGTAGGGTTCCGAGTAGCAGAGGGGTCCAAGTCCAATTGGAAAAATAGGTATAGTGGCCAAAAAAATTGGGCGCTGGATCTATACAGCTAACAGTCCAATATGCTCTAGACAGCTAGCGGGCCGCGGCTAGCAGCTAGCGGGCCGCGGCTAACAGATGGGCATTCAGGGGACGTCGCGATGTAGAGGCCAGTTGAGTACCCCCTCGAGCAGATTACGTCGTAGTCCAGTCGTGAAGGATCGGCGGGGTTCCGTGCCCCGTACCGGCAGTAGAAGGGGTCCGTGTATTGTAGCCCAGAGTGGCTGATAGGCCTCTTTAGCTAGCTGGGAGAAAGGGCCTAGCATGGGCTAGCTCCAGGCTAATTGGTACTTGCTTCAGACCGACGTTAGCCAGGTGTAGTCACTCGGATAGCAGCTAGCTAGCTGCGATGATCCAGGTTAAAATGTCCAGAGCTTGCGGTAGGAATCTGGGGATATGGAGAGAAAAAAGGTCCGGTATGATCTGGTTTGAGTCACGTTGTACAAACTGGCGAGAGCTTTCCGAGCTAAAGGTTAGCTGATGACCGCTAGCAGTGGTTAGCTGACTACTAGCTAGTAGCTAGTGAGCTGGCTAGCTTCTGTTGGGGGATTCCGGATTCGAGGTAAATAAAAACACTTTAGAAAAAATAGATCCACACCACATTGGGTGAGGCGGGTTGCAGGAGAGTATTTTGAAGTTGAAGTTTAGAAAAAATATATAAAAAATATATGCAAAGAAAAATATATCAAATGATATATACATGGGACACGACAAGACGAAGGACAAAGACGTCTGACTGCTACGCCATCTTGGGATATGATCTGTTCTACAATGTTCCAGCAGAGCATGATACACTTTGTTGGCATAATTGATCTCTTTCAGGCAGAGAGTACACCTGGCATATCCCTTTTTAGCCACTGTATTGAAAGAGGGAAAGTGTGTGGCGTTTCTTTCACCTCTATTGGCATCCAGCATAAGTCAGGCCCAGCTCCAGCTACACTTGATCCCTGAATCCACTTGTTTAACAAGCAACACCTCAATTTCACCCAATTCTCTCATTCTGAAAATTAACCACATACTGTAGAGGGAAAACATTAGTTCACAGATAGTAGTTAGTTCGTTAGCTAGTTAACATTTCACACAGATTGCCAGAGTCCAGTAAGCAACTAACGCATTATAACTTGAGGAATGGCAAGGAGTCGTATACCAGTTAATACTATAGCGAATTGGTTAGGTTACTAACGTTCGCTCATCTGATGTTGTAACATTAGCTAGGTAGCTGCCTGACTTTATTAGCCATCAAATTTTCAAACAATAAACTCAATTATTTGATCAGCTAAGTTGGTTAATGTTGCTCAACATTTCTCTGGCTAGCTAACGGAGAATTTGATCCAGCTACTATAGCAAGATACTTAAACCTCTACAGGATCGGTGGGTCCCCTGCGGGACGGTTGAGCTAAAATAGGCTAATGCGATTAGCATGAGGTTGTAAGTAACAAGAACATTTCCCCGGACATAGACATATCTGATATTGGCAGAGAGCCTAAATTCTTGTTAATCTAACTGCACTGTCCAATTTACAGTAGCTTTTACAGTGAAAGTACTATGCTATTGTTTGAGGAGAGTGCACAGTTATGAACTTGAAAAGTTATTAATAAACCAATTTAGCACATTTGGGCAGTCTTTGGGCAATTTTGAACAGAAATGCAATAGTTCCTTGGATCAGTCTAAAAAATGTGCACATACACTGCTGCCATCTAGTGGCCAAAATCTAAATTGCGCCTAGGCTGGAATAATATATTATGGCCTTTCTATTGCATTTCAAATTATCTTTTACCAGATCTAATGTGTTGTATTCTCCTACATTCATTTCACATTTCCACAAACTTCAAAGTGTTTCCTTTCAATTGGTATTAAGAATATGTAAATACTTGCTTCAGGTCCTGAGCTACAGGCAGTTAGATTTTGGTATGTCATTTTAGGCAAAAATGTTAAAAAGGGGTGGATCCTTAGGTTTCAATGCTAACAATACTTGTTCTACCACACTTTCTCCCT
The DNA here is from genome assembly GCF_016432855.1 of Salvelinus namaycush. Taxonomy (NCBI): domain Eukaryota; kingdom Metazoa; phylum Chordata; class Actinopteri; order Salmoniformes; family Salmonidae; genus Salvelinus; species Salvelinus namaycush. Next base: position 31,616,356 of record NC_052332.1, on the reverse strand, counting down.
CACATCAAACTTTCCAAATGCCAGTTGTTTTTCGTTTACAGCTCATGAAGTACACTTCATCACCTTCTCACTCCAGTTTCAGTGGTCAGGCTTCTCACCGACCTCTTCGTTATCGTTCAGGGACGCGCTGCTGTAACTGGCAAACTGCCTTTGCACCCTACTGCTGTCTTTCCAGAGCGTGCGTGCGCTGATTCTGTAACTAGCAAATTGGTTGTCTCTTCTCTTCAGTCTCGTGCTGCATTCTGTTATGTGAATGATTGGCTGAGCCTTGGATACAGCCAGTAGTGCTCCAAACGCGCATCCTTCGTTCGCTTACAGCCAGTAGTGATCCAAAGCCCCCCCCAAACTTTTCTCATAGGATCTACACGATTCACCTAGGTCCCCTATTTTGGATTCAAAACGGCGAATTTCGCCAAAAGGTGACTAGTTTGCATCACTGAGAAATAATATTATGTTCGCTGTGCAACCAACCGACCAGTCAATCAATCAACAAACCAATCACTCACTCAATGGAGATCCTGTCCTCAGTTGGTAGATAGAACTGATAGATACCCTATTGTCTTGATATGAGTTTGTATATGGAGAAACGAAATGGCCTTGTTTTCCAGGGGACAGCGTACTACGTAAGCGGCGAAGGCGGATTTTTCCGTTGTAATCAAGTTTAAAAATATATATACACACAGTTGAAGTCGTAAGTTTACATACACCTTAGCCAAATACATTTAAACTCAGTTTTTCACAATTCCTGACATTCAATCCTAGTAAAAATTCCCTGTCTTAGGTTAGTTAGGATCACCACTTTATTTTAAGAATGTGAAATATCAGAATAATAGTATAGAGAATGATTTATTTCAGCTTTTATTTCTTTCATCACATTCCCAGTGGGTCAGAAGTTTACATTCACTGAATTAGTATTTGGTAGCATTGGCTTTAAATAGTTTAAATTGGGTCAAATGTTTTGGGTAGCCTTCCAAAAGCTTCCCACAGTAAATTGGGTGAATTTTGGCCCATTCCTCCTGACAGAGCTGGTGTAACTGAGTCAGGATTGTAGGCCTCCTTGCTCGCACACACTTTTTCAGTTCTGCCCACAAATTTTCTATAGGATTTAGGTCAGGGCTCTGTGATGGCCACTCCAATACCTTAACTTTGTTGTCCTTATGCCATTTTGCCACAACTTTGGAAGTATGCTTGGGGTCATTGTCCATTTGGAAGACCCATTTGTGACCAAGCTTTAACTTCCTGACTGATGTCTTGAGATGTTGCTTCAATACATCCACATAATTTTCCTCCCTCATGATGCCATCTATTTTGTGAAGTGCACCAGTCCCTCCTGCAGCAAAGCACCACCACAACTGGATGCTGCCACCCCCGTGCTTCACTGTTGGGATGGTGTTCTCCGGCTTGCAAGCTTCCCCCTTTTCTTCCAAACATAACGATGGTCATCGTGGCCAAACAGTTCTATTTTTGTTTCATCAGACCAGAGGACATTTCTCCAAAAAGTACAATCTTTGTACCCATGTGCAGTTGCAAACCATAGTCTGGCTTTTTTATGGCGGTTTTGGAGCAGTGGCTTCTTCCTTGCTGAGCGGCCTGTCAGGTTATGCCGATATAGGACTTGTTTTACTGTGGATATAGATACCTTTGTACCTGTTTTCTCCAGCTTCTTCACAAGGTCCTTTGCTGTTGTTCTGGGATTGATTTGCACTTTTCACACCAAAGTACGTTCATCTCTAGGAGACAGCACGCATCTCCTTATTGAGCAGTATGACAGCTGCATGGTCCCATGGTGTTTATACTTGCGTACTATTGTTTGTACAGATGAACGTGGTACCTTCAGGCGTTCGGAAATTGCTCCCAAGGATGAACCAGACTTGTGGAGGTCTACAATTTTCTTTCTGATTTCTTTTGATTTTCCCATGATGTCAAGCAAAGAGGCACTGAGTTTGAAGGTAGGCCTTGAAATACATTCACAGGTACACCTCCAACTGACTCAAATCATGTAAATTAGCCTATCAGAAGCTTCTAAAACCATCACATAATTTTCAGGAATTTTCCAAGCTGTTAAAAGGAACAGTCAACTTCGTGTTGTCACGCCCTGGCCGTAGAGAGGTTTTTATTCTCTATTTTGGTTAGGTCAGGGTGTGACTAGGGTGGGCATTCTAGTTTCCTTATTTCTATGTTGGTGTGGTTGATTTCCAATCAGGGGCAGCTGTCTATCGTTGTCCCTGATTGGGGATCATATAATAGTTAGGCACAATAGTGCACAATAGTGGAATATGCGGTTTGCCTTCCAAATAAAAGTATGGCAAGTCAGTTAAGAACAAATTCGTATTTACAATGACGGCCTACCTCGGCCAAACCCAGATGACGCTGGGCCAACTGTGCACTGCCCTATGGGACTCCCAATCACAGCCGGATGTGATACAGCCTGGATTCGAACCAGGGACTGTAGTGATGCCTCTTGCACTGAGATGCAGTGCCTTAGACAGCTGTGTCCATGTGTGTGTGTTAACTATTTAACTGTACTAGAATGCTTAAAAGGTCGCTAAGATTTTTAATATCGGTATTGGGTTTTTTGGCAAGGAAAATATTGGATATCTGTAACGATGTACGCTAAGTCGGGAAGCAAGTTCAGGGAGTGAATACATTTAAATAATAAATGAACAAAAAAACACAAACAACGCACCGACATGAAACAGGAACAGATACAATGACGAATGGGGAAGGAACCGAAATGGAGTGACAATTATAGGGCAGGTAATCAAGGAGGTGATGGAGTCCAGGTGAGTGTCATAATGCGCAATTACACGTTACGATGGTGACAGGTGTGCGCCATAACGAGCAGACTGGTGACCTAGAGGCGGAGAGGGAATATACATGACAATATCGGTATCGACAAATATATCGGTGCATCACTAATCACAAACAATATTCCTAATCTGTTTATTACTACATTTATCTTTGAGGATGTTAATATTGCCAATTAATGTTTTAATGTAAATCTATGTTACTTACATCAACCACAGAGGATTTTATTTTATTTTAAATACAACCCCCTTTGAAATCGCATCAAAAACAATTGCATATTCTTTCGGGGTTATTGGAATTCTAAACTTATAAAGAAATTCCCCATATGAGAGTAGATATCCATCCTCATTCAGTAACTGACCAACCAAAATAATTGTATTCTCAAACCAGTACCGGAAAAAAAGACAGTTATTTTTAAATCGTATATCTTTGTTGTTCCATATAAGTTATCTGTGAGGGAGGAAATTATGTTAATATGCTAACATCCAAGCTAAAAGTGCCTGCTTATGAAATTTGGACAATTATACTGGGATTTTATCATCAAAATTACACCGAAGCAGACATTCTAAACCACCAACAGAGTCAAATAAATACTTAGGGAAGATGTTCCAAATACTGTTCTGGTTCTTAATATAGTTCAGAATCCAATTTATTTTAAAAGTATTATTTAGAGTACTAAAATCTACAACCTCAAGACCTCCTTGTTCTTGGGTATAACTGAGAATATCTTTCCATAGATAGTGAGGCTTGTTCCTCCAAATAAAATTATAAAGAATCTTATCTAAGTCCTTTACAATTTTAGGGGGTAAGTCAAGTGATAACGAGACATAAACTGATCTGGATAACCCTTCAGCTTCGGACAATAAAACCCGACCATATAATGCAATATCTCTCAAAAATATGGTAGTATCATCAGCCAGTTGACATAGTTTAAGTTCCTTGCCAAGTTCTGAAACACCTTGACAATTCCCTTTCTTGATATGAAGAGCCACAACTTGAGTAACCAATAAAACATGATTTTATTTACTAATTGGGCAGCCCTGCCTAATGCCACGCCCAATATCAAATCTTTGGGATGTCCTGTGAGCTAATTTCACAGAGTTAGTACAACCACTATATAAAGTTTGGACTGCTTTCAAAAAATAAAATAAAAAGTTTAATTCACCAAACCCCAAAAAACGCTTTGAACATAAATGTATGTTCTACAATGTCAAAAGCCTTGTAAAAATCAACAAACATAAGAAGACTATCATCAAGGATGAGGTCATTATCGTCAATCATATCTAAGATCAACCTGATTTTATTACTAATGTGTCGACCATGCATAAAACCAGATTGTTCTTCATCCATTATATGATGCAAGCCTTGTTTCAACCTCTTAGCAAATACAAGGGCAAATCATTTCCCATCATTATTCAACAGGCTAATTGGCCTCCAGTTGTCTATATAAAGACTAACCTTATTAGGTTTGGGAATCAAAGTAATTACACCTTGCTTTAAGGAAGCAGGTAACCCCTTTTTCTATTGATTCTTGGAACAGTAAGAATGAAAGGAATCAATTGATCATTGAATGTTTTATAGAAATTGCTTATTAAGCCATCATTTCTAGGGGACCTATTGTCTTTAAGGCTTTTAATACAGCCTTTTATCCAAATTTAGGATAACTCATTACAAAAATCATTATCTATCTTGTTAGGAATGTTTGCTACATTGTCAAAGAAAAGGATCCGTATTGGAAGTTGACTGGGCTGATGTATACAGGTTCTGATAAAACTGGGCAACATGCTGAGAGATTTCTTTTGGATTTTTATTGGGAGTATTATTGATCATTTATTTACATATGTAAGTCATTTCGCCATTTTTTCCAAATTAAATTAAAGAAAGACTTTGTATTTTTTTCTCCCTCTTCCATCCATTTTAGCCTTGATCTTACAAACGCTCCCCGGCCTTTTCCTCGTAGATACAGTCTAACTGCATTTGTAGTGATGATAACTCCAGTAACTCTTGATTAGTTATTCGTTTTTTTGGTATAATCCATTATTCCCCATTATTCCCTACGATGTCATATTCTCTCTCTTGGCACAAGCAATTTCTTTCCCCATTCAAATAGCCAACAGCCTTATATCAAATTTCATTAGCTCCCAGTAACTTCCAAACGTATTCATAACACAGGCACGATTCCAATATTTAATCAACAATTCCTGCTACTTCGTTCTTAAATACTTAATTCTCTAGTAAAGTCTTATTCAATGTCCAGTAACCTGTAACTTGTTTTATTGACAAACCATGCATATTTATCTTTATTGAAATCCCTTTGTGGTCTGTTAAAATCGATGGTTCAATTGAGACTGTATCAACCTTGTCAGCCATATCTTCAGATATCAGCCAGAAAAAAAGTATGGGATTGTATAGATAATTTTATGTTTACATGGAGTACCAAAGATTTATCTGGGTTCTTATGTCTACAAATATCTGGAACACCAAACCTTAGACATATATTCCCTATCTCACAAACAGAATTGCTATCCTTAGGAAGCCATCTATCTAGATTATCATGTAATACTGTATTAAAATCTACACCTCATATTACTTTGGCCAATGGAAATGTAGACATCATTTTCCTTATTTTCCTCTCAATGTCTCTCAATAACATACAGTTACTTGACATCTACCTATGGCATAATCCATCTCCCTGTATTATCTGCTTCATGACTCAGTACATTACTCTTAAAGTTGCCTTTTAAAATAGCGACACCAGCTGACAGATTGGTACCAAATGAAAGCCATATATCATTGCCACTTCCAAAACGCAGTATCTGTGGAACAGGCATGAGTTTCTTGAATGAAGTAAAAGTCGCCACTCTTACCCTTACAATACAAAAATAAAGATTTCCTTTTAAAAATATTACCGATTCTCCTGACATGAAGAGAAAAAACAGAAATGGACATTTGCTATCACAGTGACTATATGAAGAATATTATTAAACTTGTATGCATTCACATGAACCGGGGTCTCACAAAATGAAACGTTCTTACTAGTTGCAAATAAAGAGTCCTTTGCCCACGCAGGTGGTAGACCTAAAGTATATATATTTTTATGCAATTGTAAATAACATTGTACCATAGATTGGTAAAACGAATAGCCATCAAGCTAACATTAAGTGTCAGTGCGAATTTCCCTGCCATAAAAACATATATATAAAAAGCTTGACTCACACAAATAATGCTCTTTCCTAAAGAAATACAACCTTTTACCAGTTGCAAATAAAAATCAGTCCTGTACCACTCACTTGGTAAATCCAGTAGTCATCAAGCTAGGCGCCAGCGCGAATTTCCCTTCCATTAACAAAAGCCTTGGCTCCCACAAAGTATGCACTTTTCCCCTCCATCCTTGCTCTCTCAATCATCTGCCACAGACGATTCCGAGCTTCTTTGTCAAATGCTGTCAGGTCCTCCTTGAACTTCAGGTTGTTGTTCTTTAAATAGTCATTTTTCTTTGCACTTTTCCATGTCATATCCCTCGCTGTCCTGGAGATGAATCTCATGACCACTGGTCGTGGTGGCTGGTTGTTTTCCCCATCTCTCAGCCTACCCAGGCGGTGCACTACATCCGGAGAACCTGCAACAACATTTCGCTCCTCCTCCGGGACTATTGCCCTTCATTTTTGGTTTGATGTTCTCGTCAGATCTTTCTGCGATTCCATAAATTCGAAGATTTCATCTCCGACTATACCGGTCATTCTCTTTTACCTTTGACTCCATTTCAGTAAGTTTCTTCTCCTGCTTTGCAACCTTAGTTTTCAATGTTGCGTTCTGCTGCTTCAGAGTATTTACTTCATCAACATTGAAATCAATTGCTTGCTTCAGGTTATCGATGCTGACAGTGTTCTTTTTCACCAAATCCATGATGTCATCTGCGCTCTTGTAACGGATGTGAAATGGCTAGCTAGTTAGCGGGTACGCGCTAGTAGCGTTTCAATCAGTTACGTCACTTGCTCTGAAACCTAGATGTAGTGTTGCCCCTTGCTCTGCAAGAGCCGTGGCCTTTGTGGAGCAATGGATAACGATGCTTCGTGGGCGACCGTTGTTGATGTGTGCAGAGGGTCCCTGGTTCGCGCCCGTGTCGGGGCGAGGGGACGGTTTAAAGTTATACTGTTACACTCTCTTTGATTTTAGCCGTGAGGATGCGGACGATGTTGTCCTGTAGCTGGCTCAGAGATGGTTCACTTCTCAGCTTCTTTGGAAGTTGATCCTTGGTTGGGGTATTCGGGTATGAATCACATTCACCCCCGTTTTTACACTGCAAACATATGCATGAGTTTCAGCAATGCCTCCTTGGAAGTTTCCACATCCATTATCTCAGCAACAGTTTGGTTATGTCCTGACTCCATGCTACTAGCTATGAAGATGTTAGCTAGCTAATGTTAGCTAACGTAAACTCGTACATCGCCTTGGTCCATACAATTGCCCTTATTTTAGCGCCCCAAAAACGTAATACTTTCAGATCAACTGTAATGTCAATACCATTGTAAAGCACAACTTCTCCCCTTTCCAACAAAATCAATTACATGACCTAAACACTGCCCATTTCTGCATAATTCAAGCAGGCAATGAACCCCGTCTTGTCTTTTTAAAAATGGCGGGTGGGGAAGCGAAACTAATGCGTGATAGATAGTGAGAAGGACAGATGTCGTGTGGGAAAATTGCTTTTTTCACTCGATCTGTCCAACTTATCACCTTATCGCCTCTAAAATGTAAATAAAACACTATAAAGAGTTTATATAATGTGTCATTACATACCTATTTGAAGGTTTGTGTCGAATTTGAATCGGGTTTTTAGGGCGGTGCTAAAGGGATCTTAGAAGTAAACAGCGGCTTTGAGAATGATGATCGCATGCAATGATAACGAAAAAAATGACTAGATATCCCCCCCTTAGCACCGTCACTGTCCATTTATTGTTTGTAAACAATGAGAGAAGTGCTACACCTGGTGGAGAGAGATTGTAAGACAGAAATAGTTGCTTTATGCGTGCTGTACTTTACGACATGACACGTCAAGATGTAACGGAGGGTCAGTTTTTTCAACTTTTCTCCAATACTATAGACCCATTACCATGTCGATCAACGCTCCCTCCAGTAACCACGAGCACAACCGTTCCTTGATTTTAACTGGCGGCTTTATTCTGTAGTTCTTGCCCGTCAGTCACGTTTCACACTCCTCTTAAACAGACCGGACAGATCAGAGAGAGGGATGAACGGGTGTTACATAAAGAGGAAAACAGGGCTAGGAGTGAGAGAGGAAAAGAGGAAGGAGAAGAGGAAGGATGTAGTAGAATTAGGTGGTCCCCTAATGGTTCTCTTTCACTGTTAATGAGGGAGATAGATGGGAGAGAGAAGGAGGAGGAAATAGATGCAGGGGGGAGAGAAATTATTATTTTTCAGAGAGAGAGAACCGGAGTACTCCAAAAGAACGTTTGCTACACTAATTAGAAACAGACACCTAGCTGCCTGCCATCCAGCACCTTTCACCAAATTTTCCAGGATATTCTCACCATGCACGGTCAAACTACAGCAAAGCAACACAAGGTGTGTTTCTGGTGGCTATGATTCTTATGCATCAGGTAAAGAGAGAGGAGAGGAGAGAGAGAAGGCAGTACACTCTTAGAATTCGTGGCTACTCAAGGAAGCCCTGGAGTTCCTGAAGGAAACATTGCTAATCAATGGTTCATATTTGCACCTTCGGTTAGTTGAGCGCTTCTTGAGGAACCTTTAATGGTTCGATGTAGCAACGTGTTCCTGGAGGAACCCTGGAGGGGAGAGGTGGCTTAGTAGGGGCGTGGCTTTAAGATATGTTGTAATTTCTGTTAATTTGTTCTCTTGTTTTGTCATCACATGTTAAGGTCTGCCTCCAAGCCCAGTCTGTAATGAGAAGATCACAATAAAACTGCAGACTGGGAAACCTTAAAACTCACCATAACCACCCAGAGCCTTGATCTGCCCCCATGTAACCCAGAACCCCTATCCCAAAGGACTGTCCAGATGGGCCAAGTCCTCCTGAAAGCCAGACAGGGTCTCCATGAAGCCCAGGGGCAGCCCCAGGCACCTCCTCCTCCAGTACTCCACCTCATACAGCAGAAGAGGAAGCTGAGGAGAGAGTACATGAAGACAAGGTCAGAGGTCACTAGTCACCCCTCATTACACCCGTCACCATAAAATAACTGCTGAGACACATCAAGAAGTTAAAAGTCAAGGCACCAGGGGAGGACACCAACTCAAAGCGGCCTCCCCTGAGTTCCACTCCCATCTCTGTGACCTCTACACCCTCTGCCTCCATGTTGGTCACTTTCCAAAGCCCTGGAAGTCAGCAGTAGTGACCATGATCCCCAAGCAAGGTAAAGACCCCCACCAGCCAGCCAACTATAGGCCCATCAGCCTTCTTAACAACTTGTGGAGGTTCCTGGAGAGGGTGCTGGCTTCAGAGACACTGACAACATGGGGGTCCTCTGGGTGCACCAGGCCGGCTTGAGGAAGAAGATCCACCACCGATAACATCCTGAGGCTGGCCGATATCAAATCATCCAGCTTTATTTATATAGCACATTTCAGACATGAATGCAACGCCCTTCACAGAAAAAAAACAGAAATATATACCACTCAACAAACATAAGAGGGTTAAAAAAACGAAAGAATATAAAAAACTAAAAGAATAAGAATAGAACAAGAAAGAGGTCACAGTAGCGATGTTCTTTGACGTCGAGAAGGCCTTTGACAAGATGTGTCACAATGGACTCATCTATATATCATATCAGACCCAGCTATAAATCATGTATAATATTAGACCCAGCTATATATCATATGTCATATCAGACCCAGCTATATAACCAGAAACTCCCCACTCAGTTGGTCACTCTTAAACATTTTTGAATTTAAGAAATATATAAAACGGGAGATAGTGGTGAGGGTGGGAGAAACCACATCGCCCAGGTTCTTTCCAGAGGCAGGAGTAACCCAAGGCTCCACCCTCAGCGTTCTACTGTTTAATGTATATATGTGATATTAATTACTTCCATCCAAGAGAGAGAGACAGGTCTCCCAGTTTGCGGATGACCTCTGCTACTGGGCGGCCTCAAAGACCTTTGCACATGCTGGGAAGAAGTTACAGAACTGAATAACTGAAATAGAGACATGTGGTGGGTTAAACTCAACCCTCTCAAGACACAGTGCATCCTCTTCTCCAAGCACCTCAAGAAAAACAGGCAAGTGAACAGGAAGCTCCTGTGCTTGGAGAATGAGGGAAGGAAGTGACTGAACCACCTGAGGGTGCTTTGCAGAAAGAAAGGAGAAACCACCCCCGGAACTGTCATCAAAGTCTATCAGAGAGTTATATCAGACCCCTGTATGAATATGCCTGTCCAGCCTGGAGCAACGTGGGAATGCACACAAAAAAAGACCCTGGCAATCAGGATGGCATACAGACTCCCCACGTGTACAATACCCGCTATATCCACCAGATGTCAGGACTGAGAACAGTGCAGGAGAAGATGGCTGTTCTGGGGCGCAAGTTTACCCTGACGTCGGTGGGGAACCCGTCACTGAAGACAATGATTCAAGAAGAACAAACAGACTCGCACAGATTTTTATCCAGCACCGGCCTCTCTGTGCTTCTTAAATAATTGTATCACTTTTAAAACCATTTTAGAGTGGATATCTGTTGCATTTTGATTGTGAATTTATCAACTTCTACTCCCGTATATATTTTAAAGCCTGGTTTTAAAACCTCTGGACCAATTTTTGTTTACCCCTTTTTAAACTCACCTGTCAAAGAGGGTGGGACACTGCAATAGAAGCTGACATTTTAACGAATCCAAACCCATTTTTTTTTTACAGCACTGCAAGCTGACATTTTAACACCACTCTTAATAACGCTGGAGGTTGACACAGACCAGGGTTTCCTAAACTCTGTCCTGGGGCCCCCGGGTGCACGTTTTGAAAGTTGCGTGAGTGAAAGAACGCTTACTTTTGCCGATTGAGCTGACGTTGATCTCAGGAATCCCCCGGTTTGTTTTGTCCCCCATATTCCCCCCAAAATCCAGAGAAAGGACTGAAGGACTGCTGGTTCACACTTCTATAAAAAAGACGTAGACCGTCTACACCAGGGAGGGGAAACTTTTTTAGGCCTGCGGACCAATTTCACGAAATATATATTTTTTGGAACTCAGTCAGGGTCTCAACTTACTGTTGAGAGTTAGAATGACAAAATACATAAGGTAAAATTTCGAAATGAGGTTGTTCAATTAGCCCTTGTCAGCTACTTTTAGTCTAGCAACCAGCTATCTAAACTTGTAGTAAATAATTATCAACCGGGGTGGGGCACATTGATCATCAGTTATCATATTAAAACTGCTAACATTTCCCTCCACCCTATGGTAAAATGTGGAGAATTGCAGGAAATTAGCTGTAAAACTGCAATTTTTTCTTTCCGCCCCATGGCAAAATGAAAGTAATTGCAGGATTTTTTCTTTCTTTTAGCTGATGGGGGGTACGCAGACCGATGAGCCACTGTGGCCTCATGATGAGTTTTTTTGTTGTTGGTGCCCATCAAAGTTGACCATCCCTTGTTAATAAAAACCTGCAGCGCTCAGCAAATGCACTGAACATCAACAGCAGATCAAAAGGAGAACTTCCTGCCACTTTATATGCAGCCTTTATGTAGAACATGACGTCCTGAATGAGTATCATCTCGAGTGTAGACGATATGAAGGCCAGCCGATGACAGCAGACAGGATTAACAGAAGAACTGTTGCCACATTTGAAGGTTTTTGGTTGCAGCAATACTGGAGGAGAGGGCATACAGTGGGGTATGTATGTGTACCTGATGCGGCCAACATTGCTGAAGTAGAGGGCGGTGTTTAAACAATGATTGAGTAGGTGAATTTATGGAGATTTAGAGAGTTCCTTAGTTTATGGTTCTTTAATGTTGACTGGAGAGCCATGGCCGGCCCGCTCATTAGGCAGCCGCCTATGCCGGCAAATTGACGAGGGCGGCATTTTCTGAGCTAAACTGACTCCATATTCTGCGGCATTTTCTGAGCTAAACTGACTACCTCCAACAACACATAAACCTCATAATTTTGCCCCAAAACAATTACTCTCAACCAGATGGGCTTTTTAGGTGAGCACGCTGATGCCGTCTTGTAATAAGCAGTGTCCAATTTGTCAAAGGCAGAGAAGCAATATATTTATCTTGTCCATTCCCATAACCTTTATTTAACTAGGCAAATCAGTTAGTTAAGAACAAATTCTTACTTTCAACGACGGCCTGCTCAGGGGCAGAACGACAGGTTTGTACCTTGTCAGTTCGGGGTTTTGAACTTTCAACCTTTTGGTTACTAGACCAATGCCACTAGGCTACCCTGCCGCTCCATCAACATGCCATCAATGTTTTTTACATAAATAATTTAGCAGATATAACATGGTAGAAAGAGTATGTGGCCTTTTCTGTAGCCTACAGGCTGGAGATAAAATGTATGACAATGTAATGAGATGGGAACTTTTTACATCATGCAGGTTTCTCCGATCAAATAGCTTAACCTACTTGGCGACCAATCAAATAAGAAAAATGCGCTCACATGTTAAAACAACATATCCTAAAAACAGGACAGGTCAAAGTAAAATGCACAATATGGAATGGACAATCAGGGCACTCACACAACTGCTGTCCAGGAGTTTCACCCCATAGGCTAAATTGTTATGATCAGCTGTTTCAAGTTTGTATACATTTTTTACATGCTGATCATAGCAAAAATTTAAACACTTCTGCATTTCTCGCTGTGTAAACACATTGCAAATAGGTTCAGGATAACTCCTACTGATAAAGTTGGGTAGCTGAAATTCAGAGCTTAAATGGCCAAATTGATTAGTCACAGAAATCAGGACTTGCCAATGCGACGGCATGTTTTACAAATGGTGGGACTACCATATGGATGGGCATTCATAAAATTCCATTGCAGGCCTACATGGTAGGCTACACCCCAGTAAGCACAGACCGACACCAACGTCTTTTGGATGTCTTTTTTTGGTGTTTTACGAAACAGTAGTCCTACCACGTAGATGGGCATTCCTAAAATGTAATTTCAGGCGACACTGTAGGCTGTACCCCAGTGAGCACGGACCGAGGCTGACGCCTTTTGGCTGTATTTTTGGTCCTGTCCGGACATCTTTTTTTGTTCAGATTTTGTCCGGTCTGGACCAGCCTTGATTTGGTCCAAACATAGACATCTATCATTGACGTCTTTTCACCTTTCATTCAGAACCTAACTTCAAAGTCTGGAAAACATGTATTTTAGACATCTTTTCAACGTCATTTTGCTTATTGGGACGGCAATTGTGGCAGAAATGCCAGGACCAGCCCTGCACTCAGCTGTGATTATCCAATTAACTGTTCATTTATCCATACAAGTGGATGTGGTGTGGAAATAATAAACATGAATACAATGGCATGCAGACTAAGACAAGGCACATTCATTTAACAATAACAAACCAAGATATACAGCTCCTCATCTGTTATAATAATGTAACCAAAATACAAGTAGATAGCAACATCAGACTAGCCAGATAAACAATGACAGGCAAAAATATAGCTATTAATGTTAACTAGCATAGCTAGCATAAAAAAATAGATACATAATGCTTTAATAATTATGCAAATATTCTTAAACTATTGACAACTGTCAGTGAAATATGGGGAAAACAAATACCGTATTTACAGTTCTGGTATTTACACACAGTGATGAATAAATGAATTAGAAAGGAATAATGTCCAAAAACTGAGATTTGTGTTCACAGCAGGTGGCAAGCTGCACTTGGTAAAGAATTGATAGCTGTGATGTCATCACTGAATTATTTTTCTTCTTCTATTTTGGGGTTTAAAGGCGGTTGGCATCCAATGTTAATGGTGTGTTGCGGCCACCAGCTGGACAGGGTATTGAACTAGAAAATAAAAATCCATTGCGGAAAAACGGCATACAAAAAGTTACACGTCAACAAACAAAACCCATCTTAATTAAGCAATTAACATCCCATCATGCTTAGGGTCATGCATAACAATGCTGGGCAATTATTTTGTCTACCATGGCTAGGCCCACATAGGATAACCATGCCCACATCCACAGGGGACGAGTGGTCACTGAATGGAAAAGCGCGTCTGCTAAATGACTTAAATGTAAATGTTGACTGATGCAAGAAATGTGACAGAAGGGGAGGTGCTGATATTAGCATTGAGTATATAAATTCCAACATAACCAGTGCACTTTAAAAATCAGACAAGAATCAACAATATTTGCCTTTCCAAAAAATGTAATTGTTTTTGGTATTAAGCAGGGCTAGACTAATCATAAATGTACATTAGATATAGGATACACAGCATGTCAAAGGTAGCCAGCCTATTGTCATGAATAGGCCCACAGTGCACTCACCAGTTGATGGAGTATAGTTTCCGTAACCATCTGTGCGTTATTGTGAGTTTCACCCCAGAGCACAGAGGGCAGAGTGAGTGACTGCAGGTTTTCGCTCCTCCCTTGGACTTGATTGATGAATTAAGGCCACTGATTAGTAAGGAACTCCCCTCACCTGGTTGTATAGGTCTTAACTGAAAGGAAAAAACAAAAACCCTGCAGACTCTAGGCCAGGGCTGCCCAACCCTTTTCCTGGAGATCTACTGTCCTGTGGGTTTTCAGTCCAACCCTCTTCCTGGAGATCTACTGTCCTGTGGGTTTTCAGTCCAACCCTCTTCCTGGAGATCTACTGTCCTGTAGGTTTTCAGTCCAACCCTAATTTAGCAGTTCTGATTCAGCTAGTTAAGGTCTTGTTGAGCAGCTAATTAGTAGAATCAGGTGTGTTAAATTAGGGTTGGACTGAAAACCCACAGGACGGTAGCTCTCCAGGAAGAGGGTTGGACTGAAAACCCACAGGACGGTAGCTCTCCAGGAAGAGGGTTGGACTGAAAACCCACAGGACAGTAGATCTCCAGGAAGAGGGTTGGACTGAAAACCCACAGGACGGTAGCTCTCCGGGAAGAGGGTTGGACTGAAAACCCATAGGATGGTAGATCTCCAGGAAGAGGGTTGGACTGAAGATCTACCGTCCTGTGGGTTTTCAGTCCAACCCTCTTCCCGGAGATCTACCGTCCTGTGGGTTTTCAGTCCAACCCTCTTCCTGGGGAGCTACCGTCCTGTGGGTTTTCAGTCCAACCCTCTTCCTGGAGAGCTACCGTCCTGTGGGTTTTCAGTCCAACCCTCTTCCTGGAGAGCTACCGTCCTGTGGGTTTTCAGTCCAACCCTAGTTTAACACACCTGATTCTACTAATTAGCTGCTCAACAAGACCTTAACTAGCTGAATCAGAACTGCTAAATTAGAGTTGGACTGAAAACCTACAGGACAGTAGATCTCCAGGAAGAGGGTTGGACTGAAAACCCACAGGACAGTAGATCTCCAGGAAGAGGGTTGGACTGAAAACCCACAGGACGGTAGATCTCCAGGAAGAGGGTTGGGCAGCCCTGCTCTAGGCCCTCAGTGGAATGAGTTTGACACCCCTGCCTCAGAGACTCTACAGCTCCTCGTGATATTGATGGTTTTGTGTTAATTTCAGCCCTCAAACCTCGCTGACATTCTCTCCAATGTTTATTTGAAATTTGAACATTTGCAGGATGAAAAATCTTGAGATGCACCATCTCGTTTTCAGAAGTGTCCAAATGAAGAAAAAAAACAATGCTTCGTAACAATAATAATATGGCACCTACTGTCTAATAACAATGATAATAATACATAAATAAAACCCTATATTAACAGCCTAAAAAGTTGTGTACAACTACTAATGGGCCTACAACTAATATAAACTACTTCTACAACTACTAATGCAACTAATATAAACTACTGTTACAACTACTAATGCAACTAATAAAAAATACTGCTTCAACTACTAATACAAATAATACAACTTAGTACCTATAATATATACATACATAGGCCTACAGATTTACAAATATCTTCACAACTACACATGTTTCCATTAGTTAAAAACAAAAACTGTTTGATCTTAACATTTGAAAAAGCCTTTTTTTAATTCACTGTGTGATTTTATTGCCCTGATTTCTATAGGTAAATGATTAAAGTCAAGCCTTTGTATCTGAAAGATGTTACTTTAACCTCATGATGTACCTTTGGAATGTGTAATGGCTGCTGTTGTCGAACGGAGTAGTGTGAGTTTCCTTAACCAATGTACTTGTCTGAATCGGCTTGTTATAAATTACATCTAAATCGCAAAGTGAGATCTTGGTTGTGTTTTGTTTTGATAGATGATGTCACCATAGTCTAGTATAGGAAGCAGCAGTTTGATTACTAAGGTCTTTGAAAATGGATACAGTAAAATAATTCTTACTACAACTTGTTATAGTTGCACCATCGGATGAGAACATGAAAGGGAAGCAAATGTCAGGGTTTAGGAAGGTGCGTTCTGGTCACTGTCTGTTACACTGCTTCTCTCAGACTAGTCAGTTTGTATTTTCTGTGTGCATTAGGCCTAGCCGCAGTGTATAATTGACTACAGCATCTTCAACCGAATAGTTGTCACAAACAATAAAATAAAGTTCAATATAAAGTTATGAAGTTATTCATAAAAATAAACAAAAAGGCTACAAAACGTTGAAATACCTGTGCTGTGTCATCAGTAAGATATGAGCAGTCAATGAATAAACAAGAACATCAAAATGATCAGAAATGTACTTTTATTTTTGCAACTTTAAGTGTGTCTTCTCTCGTTAAACAATGTAAGTGTAGACAGGCACAGTACATTGATTCCTTTACAGTACGCTCTTATGCAAATATTTCACCATTGCATTCATTTGTGCACAAATCTTTGGTGTGTTACCTTTTTCAAATAAATCTGACATTTTGCCTCTTCATTATACTATTTCTATAAAAATCACATGATTTTTATAGACATGAGTAAGCAAGAATCATTACAGTACAGTATTATACGGCACATGGATGAATGGTTCATATTCACTTTAGTACACACTTATCAGTTAACAGTGCATACTAAACATTTCAACTGAACACCGTTGTATAGGATGTCAGTCTTCATGTAGGACATTTACGGCAATGTTTAATGGTGATCATTGTGTGGACCCCAAGAAGAGTAGCTGCTGCTTTCGCAACAGCTAATGGGGATAAAATACAAAATAAAATAAAAATAGTTTCAACGCTCTTGAGTTGTAGTATTATACAGTACATACTTATAAATGGTAAGTTAAAGTGCTTTCAAGTACATGTGAGATCAATATACACCAAGTTGATAAAACCATTCCTCTAATTTCAAAATGTTTAATCTCTGGCCTACATTAAAAAAAGCTGTTCGCAATCTGATAAGTTTCACCATGTCTGGGAAGATTCTTGACATGCTTGTTACGTAAATCAACTCCATTAAAACATTAGTCAATGTTCTCTGATTGGTGAGAAGAAACCTCTGGCTCCTCCACTTCTAGGAATGAACTGCCCCATTGAGGGCACAGTGGCCCCTTCTACACCAGGAGAGAAGTGACAGTCGATCAACATAAATGGGAAAACAAAACAATCCTTGCTAATGTATAAAGCCAAGGCAGTTAACTATATCTTACCTGCAGATTTGGGTGGAGCACTCAAAATGGTCTCGGCAGTAGGCCCCAGTGGGCTTGGTACCCATGAACCTCCACAGAGGGGTCATGCGGGTTCTCCGTTCCAGTAGCTTGGTGCCCTGCTGCAGACTCAGCCTTGAATCATGGCTTCCTATTGGACTAGCACACACCTGCCATACAAAGTGTATATGTCAACAACATTTAACATTACAGTTTCACTACTGGTTAAAGATGTTTAACAACACTACTCCAAAGAAAATGATAAAACAATGATAAAAAGTGCTTTACCTGATGCATAAGAATCAGAGCCACCAGACACACACCTTGCGTTGCTTTGCTGTGGTTTTGACCGTGCATGGTGAGATATACTCTGGAAAATTCGGTGAAAGGTGCTGGATGGCAGACAGCTAGGTGTCTGTTTCTAACTAGCGTAGCAAACGTTATTTTGGAGAACTCCGCTTATATACCATCCCTCTCTCTCGCTCTCGCTCTCTCACTCTATCACTTTCTATCTCTCTCTCTCTCTCTCTCTCTCACACACACACACACACACACACACACACACACACACACACACACACACACACACACACACACACACACACACACACACACACACACACACTCACACACAGACATATATACACACACACACACATACACACATGTCATGTCAAATATTTGACAATGGTAAAGATAAGATCTCCACTGTGGACCAGTAACTCTCTGATTGTAAACTGTCCTAGCACTGGGAGCTATGGCCAGAATGACATCAACTCTGCTGATATCTTGGGCACCTCTAGGAAACTCCTTCTGTTGATAATGACAAGTCCATTAATAACCTCATTAGAGCGCACATAGAAAAAAATGCATGAACGTTACATGTGTGACAGCACTCGGTACCAAAGTAAACAAAAGATTGCATTTTGGCCTCTACGTGTTACCTTTGTACAGACAAATTATTTATGTTATGCATACTTCTTCTAATACTTACCTTTTGACATTTATGCCAAGATGTGTTGTGAGGGTAATGATGATGAAACCAAGTCGCTCTGAATAATCATTCAATCAGTCAAATGTTCTTATTCAAATAAACATGTCTTACAAAGGGTCAACAGTCAAGCCGGGTCCGGAGGCATGCATTGCTTATTTTCAAATATTATTATTATTATATCTTTATTTCAACAAGGAACACAGACTGAGATCAAGGTCTCTTTTACAGCTGGGCCCTGCGTATAGATGTTTACACATACAGTTTAGGTACAATGATTAAGAAACTACATAAGACAAACAAAACGATCACAGATAACACAAAAAAATACAGCAGCAGATTATTACATTTACACATAGGTTATTCCCCTAACAGCACAAGAACTTGCATTACCCGAAACAGTTACAAGCAATACAAAAATAAAAACCCACCAATAAATATTTAAAATGGGCAACAGGGGGACAAGAGTCTCATGTTTAAGTTTAGTCTGCAGGCTATTCCATATAATTGTCAACATAGCACCATATTAAGGTGTGGGATGTTCATTGTATTACAAGGAACAACTAGCAGGTCAATTTCGCTCCAGCAGCATAATCTGTCCATTCACAATTCACCTGTGGGAATGAAACTCAGGGCGAAAGTTCACCTTCCAACAGGACAACGACCCTAAGCACACAGCCAAGACAATGCAGCGGTGGCTTCAGGACAAGTCTCTGAATGTCCTTGAGTGGCCCAGCCAGAGCCCGGACTTGAACCCGATCGAACAAAGGTGCTTCAGCAAAGTACTGAGTAAAGGGTCTGAATATTTATGTAAATGTGATATTTCCGTTTTTTTTTCTAAAAACTTGATTTTGCTTTGCCGTTATGGGGTATTGTGTGTAGATTGATGGGGACAAAAAACTATCGAATCCATTTTAGAATAAGGCTGTAACGTAACAAAATGTGGAAAAAGTGAAGGCGTCTGAATAATTTCCTGAATGCACTGTAACTGTTTGGGCAGGACAAGCTGGGTCCCATGCCGCTGATTAACATTGCGCACCGCACGGGTCCTCTCTGCAACGGATCCCGGTGTATGATTGTACGAATCTAAAGTTTTGAAGTCAAAGAGCAAATTCTTCTCCTCGCAGCAGAATCAGAGGCTCTGACCTGTGCTGAGAAAACTATCAGCATCTACCCAGATCTGTGTGCCGAGCTGCTGAAACAGACCTACAACGAGGTGAGACCCCAGCAACGCAAGCTAACCCTGAGATGCGGCTTCATACACCCGGCAAAGCTCATCTTGAACTTCCAGAATGCAACACAGATTTTCCACTGCAAAGGAGGCTTCTTCGCGAAACACATCAAGCCCAACACACAAGGGGAGGAGCCGACAGATCTAGGCTAACCCCAATTTGACTGGCTCAATATTCAGGTATGCTGTCCATGCACAATCACGAAGCCTATGGCTGTGATGCTGCTCTCAGCATAAGACAATGATGAGGACAACCCTTCAATGGGGTAAAAGGAACACAGTTATTACTATTATTGATCACTGGACTTTGTTATTATTATATTGCCTATGGTCCATGACATTTAGACAATGATGACACAACGAATTCATGAACAATGGACACTTATGTTGAAGTGTCATACAGACTGAGGCTGCTTCCTCTTGGGGATACAATGCATTGCATCCCTATATGGCTTAAATATGGCAATATAAATTGGAAGCTATTCCCCTACAATTTTCTATTATACTACTGTTTAGGATAGATGGGCAGTCTCATATGGGCTATCACACAATTCAATTTTCTTTTTTAATAATGTATGGCGGTCCCCCTCTGTTATAGGACATGGCCTACAGGTCATGGTGAATTATTGTGAAGATTATAGACTGCATTTGTTGCACATACCCTCTTCTTTTTTCTTGTATTTAGTAATAGAGCACCTAAAAGCTTAATACAAATTGATGATACATTTATGTTTAAGGAATTTAAACTATATTGCTGATAATAATGAATGGTTTGAAAAGGACGCACATAGAATAGAGAACCATTTGTACAAACTGTCTGCTATTTCATCAGCCCCAAACAAAACTAAAGGTGTAAAGGCAAAGACCAAGAAGGCAGAATCAATTTCCTTAAATGTACAGTGCTTTCAATGTATTCTACATTTTTTATGTTACAGCCTGAATTCAAAATGGATTTTTTTTTTAAATGTCTCACCCATCTACACACAATACCCCCATAATGACAAAGTGAAAACATGTTTTTAGACATTTTTGCTAATGTATTGGAAATGAAATACAGAAATATCTCAATACATATTAGAATCATATCATCTTTGGCAGTGATTACAGCTGCGGGTCTTTCTGGGTAAGTCTCTAAGAGCTTTGCACACCTGGATTGTACAATATTTGCACATTATTCTTTTTTTATTCTTCAAGCTGTCCAATTGGTTGTTGATCATTGCTAGACAGCCATTTTCAAGTCTTTGTCACGCCCTGGCCTTAGTATTCTTTGTTTTCTTTATTATTTTAGTTAGGTCAGGGTGTGACATGGGGAATGTTTGTGTTTTGTCATTTTGGGTGGTTATATGGTAAAGGGGGTGTTGGGTGTAGTGTATGAGTTTGTGTTGAGTGAATGTTTCTAGGTATGTCTATGGTTGAGTGAATGTGTCTAGGTATGTCTATGGTTGCCTGAGTGGTTCTCAATCAGAGACAGATGTCTTTCATTTGTCTCTGATTGGGAGCCATATTTAAGGCAGCCATGGGCATCATGCATTTGTGGGTAATTGTCTATGTCTAAGTGTTTAGTGTCAGCACTTATGTTTGATTAGCTTCACGGTCGTCTGTTTTGTTGTTTTGTTTAGTTGTATAGTGTTCGTGTCGTTTTCGTCTTCTTTCTTTAATAAAGAAGATGTACTTTCCACACGCTGCATTTTGGTCCTCACTCTCTTCGCAAGACGATCGTGACAGAATTACCCACCTATGCGGGATCAAGCAGCGTGATAAGCGGCAACAGGAGCAGCGCAAGGAGGAATGGCAATGGGAGCGTAATCTGGACTACACTACATGGGAGGAGATCGACAGGTGGGCGATCGACCCAGGGCGAGTGCCAGAGCCCGCCTGGGATTCTCTGGCGCAGTGCGAGGAGGGATACCGGCGAATGTAGGCAGCACGACGACGCGGTAGGAAGCCTGTGAGTCAACCCAAAAAATTTATTGGGGGGGGGGCTTAGAGGTAGTGGGCCGAGGGCAGGTAGGAGACCTGCGCCCACTTCCCAGGCTAACCGTGGAGAGCGGGAGTACGGGCGAACACCGTGTTACGCAGTAGAGCGCACGGTGTCTCCTGTACGTGTTCATAGCCCGGTGCGGGTTATTCCACCTCCCCGCACTGGTAGGGCTAGATTGGGCATTGAGCCAGGGGCCATGAAGCCGGCTCAACGCGTCTGGTCTCCAGTGCGTCTCCTCGGGCCGGCATACATGGCACCAGCCTTACGCATGGTGTCCCTGGTTCGCCTACATAGCCCGGTGCGGGTTATTCCACCTCCCCGCACTGGTCGGGCGACGGGGAGCATTCAACCAGGTAAGGTTGGGCAGGCTCGGTGCTCAAGGGAACCAGTACGCCTGCACGGTCCGGTATTTCCGGCGCCACCTCCCCGCCCCAGTCCAGTTCCACCAGTGCCTACACCACGCACCAGGCTTCCAGTGTGTCTCCAGAGCCCTGTTCCTCCTCCACGCACTCGTCCTATGGTGCGTGTCTCCAGCCCGGTACCACCAATTCCGGCACCACGCACCAAGCCTCCTGTGCGTCTCCAGAGTCCTGTGCATCCTGTTGCTGCTCCCCGCACTAGCCCTGAGATGCGTGTCCCCAGCCCGGTACCACCAGTTCCGGCACCACGCACTAGGCCTAATGTGCGTCCCCAGGGTCCAGTATGCCCTGTTCCTTCTCCCCGCACTAGCCTGAAGGTGCGTGTCCTTAGCCCGGTGCCTCCAGTTCCGGCACCACGCACCAGGCCTACAGTGCGCCTCATCCGGCCAGAGCCATCCGTCTCCCCAGCGCCATCTGAGCCATCCGTCTCCCCAGCGCCATCTGAGCCATCCGTCTCCCCAGCGCCATCTGAGCCATCCGTCTCCCCAGCGCCATCTGAGCCATCCGTCTCCCCAGCGCCATCTGAGCCATCCGTCTCCCCAGCGCCATCTGAGCCATCCGTCTCCCCAGCGCCATCTGAGCCATCCGTCTCCCCAGCGCCATCTGAGCCATCCGTCTGCCCAGTGCCGTCTGAGCCATCCGTCTGTCCCGAGCCATTAGAGCCGCCCGTCTGTCCCGAGCCGTCAGAGCCGTTAGTCAGTCAGGAGCCGCTAGAGCCATTCGTCAGTCAGGATCTGCCAGAGCCGCCAACCAGTCAGGATCTGCCAGAGCCGCCAACCAGACAGGATCTGCCAGAGCCGCCAACCAGACAGGATCTGCCAGAGCCGCCAACCAGACAGGATCTGCCAGAGCCGCCAACCAGACAGGATCTGCCAGAGCCGCCAACCAGACAGGATCTGCCAGAGCCGCCAACCAGACAGGATCTGCCAGAGACGCCAACCAGACAGGATCTGCCAGAGCCGCCAGCCAGCCAGGATCTGCCAGAGCCGTCAGCCAGCCATGAGCAGCCAGAGCCGTCAGCCAGCCATGAGCAGCCAGATCCGTCAGCCAGCCATGAGCAGCCAGATCCGTCAGCCAGCCATGAGCAGCCAGATCCGTCAGCCAGCCATGAGCAGCCAGATCCGTCAGCCAGCCATGAGCAGCCAGATCCGTCAGCCAGCCATGAGCAGCCAGATCCGTCAGCCAGCCATGAGCAGCCAGATCCGTCAGCCAGCCATGAGCCGTCCAGCCAGGATCCGCCAGAGCCGTCATCCAGCCAGGATCCGTCCCTCAGTCCGGAGCTGCCGTCCCTCAGTCCGGAGCTGCCCCTTATCCTGGTGCTGCCCCTTATCCTGGTGCTGCCCCTTAGTCCGGTGCTGCCCCTTAGTCCGGTGCTGCCCCTTAGTCCGGTGCTGCCCCTTAGTCCGGTGCTGCCCCGTAGTCCGGTGCTGCCCCTTAATCCAGTGGGGTTAATGTGGAGGGTGGCCATTTGGAGGAGGCTACGAAAGCGGGTAGTGACTATGGTGGGGTGGGGACCACGACCAGTGCCAGAGCCGCCACCGTGGACAGACGCCCACCCAGACCCTCCCCTAGACTTTATGCTGGTGCGCCCGGAGTTCGCACCTTAAGGGGGGGGTTATGTCACGCCCTGGCCTTAGTATTCTTTGTTTTCTTTATTATTTTAGTTAGGTCAGGGTGTGACATGGGGAATGTTTGTGTTTTGTCATTTTGGGTGGTTATATGGTAAAGGGGGTGTTGGGTGTAGTGTATGAGTTTGTGTTGAGTGAATGTTTCTAGGTATGTCTATGGTTGAGTGAATGTGTCTAGGTATGTCTATGGTTGCCTGAGTGGTTCTCAATCAGAGACAGATGTCTTTCATTTGTCTCTGATTGGGAGCCATATTTAAGGCAGCCATGGGCATCATGCATTTGTGGGTAATTGTCTAAGTGTTTAGTGTCAGCACTTATGTTTGATTAGCTTCACGGTCGTCTGTTTTGTTTAGTTGTATAGTGTTCGTGTCGTTTTCGTCTTTCTTTAATAAAGAAGATGTACTTTCCACACGCTGCATTTTGGTCCTCACTCTCTTCGCAAGACGATCGTGACAGTCTTGCCATGGATTTTCAAGACAAAAGTCAAAACTGTAACTAGTCTACTCAGGAACATTCAATGGGATCTTGGTAAGCCACAGTGTAGATTTGGCCTTGTGTTTTAGGTTATTGTGCTGCTGAAAAGAGAATTTCTCTCCCAGTGTCTGTTGGAAAGCAGACTGTACCAGTTTTGCATCTATGATCTTGCCTACGCTTAGTTCTATTCTGTTGATTTTTATCATAAAAAAACTCCCTAGTCCTTGCCGATGATAAGCATACCCATAACATGATGCAGCCACCACCATGCTTGAAAATATGAAGAGTGGTACTCAGTGATGTGTTGTGTTGAATTTGCCCCAAACATAATGCTTTGTATTTCTTTGCCACATTTTTGCAGTTTTACTTTAGTGCCTCATTGCAAACAGGATGCATGTTTTGGAATATTTGTATTATGTCTAGGCTTCCTTCTTTCACTCTGTCATTTAGACTAGTATTGTGGAGTAACTACAATGTTGTTGATCCATCCTCAGTTTTCTCCTATCACAGCCATTAAACTCTGTAATTGTTTTAAAGTCACCACTGGCCTCATGGTGAATTCCCTGAGCGGTTTCCTTTCTCTCCGGCAACTGAGTTAGTGTAACGGATGTGAAATGGCTAGCTAGTTAGCGGGTACGCGCTAGTAGCATTTCAATCAGTTACGTCACTTGCTCCGAGACTTAAGTAGTGTTGCCCCTTGCTCTGCAAGGGCCGCGGCCTTTGTGGCGCGATGGGTAACGATGCTTCGTGGGCGACTGTTGTTGATGTGTGCAGAAGGTCCCTGGTTCGCGCCCGTGTCGGGGCGAGGGGACGGTTTAAAGTTATACTGTTACATTGATGCTGTTGACCCGGATCACTGGTTGCTGCGGAAAAGGAGGAGGTTGAAAGGGGGGTGAGTGTAACGGATGTGAAATGGCTAGCTAGTTAGCGGGTACGCGCTAGTAGCATTTCAATCAGTTACGTCACTTGCTCCGAGACTTAAGTAGTGTTGCCCCTTGCTCTGCAAGGGCCGTGGTCTTTGTGGAGCGATGGGTAACGATGCTTCGTGGGTGTCAGTTGTTGATGTGTGCAGAGGGTCCCTGGTTCGCGCCCGGGTCGGGGCGAGGGGACGTACTAAAGTTATACTGTTACATTAGGACGCCTGTATCTTTGTAGTGACTGGGTGTATTGATACACCATCCAAAGTGTAATTAATAACTTCACCATGCTCAAAGGGATATTCAATGTCTGCTTTATTTAAAACATTTTTTTACCCATCTACAAATTGGTGCCCTTCTTTGCGAGGCATTGGACAACTTCCTTGGTCTTTGTGGTTGAATCTGTGTTTGAAATTCACTGCACGACTGAGTGACCTTACAGATAATGGTATGTGTGATGAGATGAGGTAGTCATTCAAAAATCATGTTAAACACTATTCTGTCCATGCAACTTTTTATGTGACTTGCACATTTTTACTCCTGAATGTATTTATGCTTGCCCTAACAAAGGGGTTGGATACTAACTGACACAAGACACTTCAGCTTGTCATTTTTTATTCATTTGTAAAAATTCCCCAAAACATAATTTCACTTTGACATTATATGGGTGTAGGCCAGTGACACAAAATCCGGATTAAATACATTTTACATTCAGGCTTTAACACAACAAAATGTGGAAAAAGTCAAAGGGTGTGAATACTTTCTGAAGGTATTGTGTGTATATATACAGTGCCTTTGGAAAGTATTCAGACTGTTGATGTTTTCCACATTGTGTTACGTTACAGCCTTGTTCTAAAATGGATTCAATATTTGTTTGTCCTCATCAATCTACACACAATACCCCATAATGACAAAGCGAAAACAGGTTTTTAGAAATTGTTGCAAATTTCTTAAAAATAAAAAAATGGAAATATCTTATTTACTTAAGTATTCAGATCCTTTTCTATGAGACCCAAAATTGAGCTCAGGTGCATCCTGTTTCCATTGATCATCCTTGAGATGTTGCTACAACTTGATTGGAGTCCACCTGTGGTAAATTAAATTGATTGCACATGATTTGGAAAGGCACACACCTCTCTCTAATGCTCTCTTTCTCTCTTTCTTTCTCTCTCTCAGAGGACCTGAGCCCTAGGACCATGCCCCAGGACTACCTGGCCTGATGACTCCTTGCTGTCCCCAGTCCACCTGGCCGTGCTGCTGCTCCAGTTTCAACTGTTCTGCCTGCGGCTATGGAACCCTGACCTGTTCACCGGACACCTGTCCCAGACCTGCTGTTTTCAACTCTCTTGAGACAGCAGGAGCGGTAGAGATACTCTGAATGATCGGCTATGAAAAAACAAATGACATTTACTCCTGAGGTGCTGACCTGTTGCACCCTCTACAACTACTGTGATTATTATTACTTGACCCTGCTGGTCATCTATGAACATTTGAACATCTTGGCCATGCTCTGTTATAATCTCCACCCGGCACAGCCAGAAGAGGACTGGCCACCCCTCATAGCCTGGTTCCTCTCTAGGTTTCTTCCTAGGTTTTGGCCTTTCTAGGGAGTTTCTTAGCCACCGTGCTTCTACACCTGCATTGCTTGCTGTTTGGGGTTTTAGGCTGGGCTTCAGTACAGCACTTTGAGATATCAGCTGATGTAAGAAGGGCTATATAAATACATTTGATTTGATTTGATCTATATAAGGTCCCACAGTTGATGGTGCGTGTCAGAGCAAAAACCAAGCTATGAGGTTCAAGAAATTGTCCGTAGAGCTCCGAGACAGGTTTGTGTCGAGGCACAGACTAGAAATCACTGGCCACTTTAAGGAATGGAACACTAGTCACTTTAATATTTGCATATCTGGCGTTACTCATCTCATATGTATATACTGTATTCTATACTATTCTACAGTATCTTGGACACTTAATGTTTACATATCTGGAATTACTCATCTCATATGTATATACTGTATTCTATACTATTCTACAGTATCTTGGACACATAATGCTTACATATCTGGCATTACTCATCTCATATGTATGTACTGTATTCTATACTACTCTACAGTATCTTAGTCCGTTCCGTTCTGACATCGCTCGTCCATGTATATATAGTCTTCATTCATTCCTACTTAGATTTGTGTGTATTGGGTATGTGTTGTGTAATTTGTTAGATATTACTGCACTGTCGGAGCTAGAAGCACAAGCATTTCACTACACCCGCAATAACATCTGCTAATCACGTGTATGTGACCAGTACAATTTGATGGGGAGGGTTTTCTCTGGTCGCCGGGAGGGGGTTTGGGGGAATGAGATTGGAGGTTGGGCCCACTTTCTTTTTTTTTTTTGAACTTCAACTCCGTATGTTATTTTCCTTTTGAGTGGCAGCCTTATATGTTGTATAAACTTATACATTGAAATGAATAATGTACTTGCAACCCCCCCCCCCCTGACAAAAATGACAAAACAAATAAAACATCATGATGTTCTCAGTGTCTGGACAAAATGTTCCTCTCTTTCATACATTTTAACAAGACACTAGTCATAAAAACAAGCTCCCACAAGGGGACTAACACACATTATTTTACATGATATATTATAGAGTTTTAGAGCTTACAAACTCTGGACCTGGATATTGAACCTTCAAAATTCTGTTTGTTATTCATAAAAAAAATATTATTATCCTGGTCTTTGTTCTGCATTGGTGGGATAGTTTTGAAATGCATAGCTTCCTGTTACATTGAATGAGATAGTTGGAGATCACTTAACTGTCACATGTCCATTATATGACAGCATGATCAAAAATCAGGTGTGGATTACACATACACACTGAGCTTGAAGTTTGCCCTCTGTGGATGATCTTTGGTTAGTTCTTTGCTCTGTATGCAACATCACACCCAAGTCCTCCCACGGTCAGTATTTCAAAATAGTTCTCTCCCCAATTCTTATCTATCTAACCTGGAGAGTTTGCTATCTTCTATTCCAATATTGATTGGGTAAACTTTCACTGTAAATGTCTTCATTTTCACTGTAAATTACTCAATTTTCAGATGATGCAAGGCAGAGCAACAATCTTTTGGATCCTTTCAGTTTCATGTGGATAGCAGGGCAGAGTGACCATTCTGATGCTAAAGAAGTAACAGTCTAGTCTGTCTAGCTCAGGTGTGTCAAACTCATTTCACGGAGGGCCGAGTTTGTGCAGGTTTTTCTTTTTTTCTTTCAATGAAGACCTAGATAACCAGGTGAGGGGAGTTCCTTACTAATTAGTGACCTTAATTCATCCATCAAGTATAAGGGTGGAGCAAAAAACCTGCAGACACTCTGCCCTCCGTGGAATGAGTTTGACACGTGGTCTAGTTGCATGCTAACTGCTCCTGTAGACTTCCAGTCATTACATTAACACTAGTTAGCGATGGCCCCAGAAACCACCTTCAACTTCCTTCATATTGCACACAGTTAATCCGCCTCTGGTGAGTAGAAGAAAGAGGGCTTCATTGGCAAAATCTTGAACTATCCCTTTAAAGGTTGATCCATCCTACAGTATAGCAGACAAAGCCTCTGTCGTCTCTATGGGACCATGGGTGGTGACCTTTGCTAGCACTTCACTGTTTGTTTGCAAGTCTTGGCTGTCTGACATCAAATTGCAAGATAAAGACAGAAACCATTGAGGCTGACAAAGTGCACTGAAAAGTACATGCACATTGAGCCCTCACTTAAGTCAGGCCACGTGCCATGAGGGCATTTAACACACCAGAAGGGCCCAAAGATATTTACAGTGTGATTCTTTTTAGGGATTTTCCTGAAATAAAGGGTAATTTTGGGGAAGGATGTTTGGCATACCTTACAAATCTGTATCCAAAACGATTATTTCAAAATAACTAATAACATTTGGGAAATGTGTGACATTTTGGCCTTACCCATGCCTTCATTAAAACCCATAAGAGTCTAAACCGGGGGGTACTACTAAGATATAGGAAATTGTTTTAAGGTCATACCAAGGATAATATAAAGACCCCTTGATGTATCAAAAAAATATAGTCAGTAGCTATCAGTAAAGTCGGTGCTTGAAGGGGGGGGTCAAGTGTTGATCCGATTATTGTTTTATAATTATTTTTTTGTTGGGGGGGTTGAGGTGAGGGATTATTTAAGACACTCTGAAGAGGTAGGGTTTCCTTGGCGTCCACATCACTACAGTGCCTTTCAAAAGTATTCATCCCCCTTGGCGTTTTTTCCTATTTTGTTGCATTACAACCTGCAATTTAAATTGATTTTTATTTGGATTTCATGTAATGGACATACACAAAATAGTCCAAATTGGTGAAGTGAAATGAAAAAAATAACATGTTTCAAAATAAATGTTAAACGGAAAAGTGGTGCGTGCATATGTCACGTTCGTTATAGTGATGAGACCAAAGCGCAGTGTGATTTGAATATATCCTCTTTTTTTTTGTTATTTAAAAACAAAATGTATCCCCCTTTTCGTGGTATCCAATTGCTAGAAATTACTATCTTGTCTCATCGCTACAACTCCCGTACGGGCTCGGGAGAGACAAAGGTCGAAAACCATGCGTCCTCCGAAACACAACCCAACACACTGCTTCTTAACACAGCGCGCCTCCAACCCGGAAGCCAGCCGCACCAATGTGTCGGAGGAAACACCGTGCACCTGGCTCCCTTGGGTAGCGAGCACTGCGCCCGGCCCGCCACAGGAGTCACTGTTGCACGATGAGACAAGGATATCCCTACCGGCCAAACCCTCCCTAACCCGGACGACGCTAGAACAATTGTGCGTTGCCCCACGGACCTCCCGGTCGCGGCCGGTTGCGACAGAGCCTGGGCGCGAACCCAGAGTCTCTGGTGGCGCA
The DNA here is from genome assembly GCF_016432855.1 of Salvelinus namaycush. Classification (NCBI taxonomy): domain Eukaryota; kingdom Metazoa; phylum Chordata; class Actinopteri; order Salmoniformes; family Salmonidae; genus Salvelinus; species Salvelinus namaycush. The sequence goes on along the minus strand of NC_052332.1, from coordinate 31,586,328 downwards.
GCTAGCGCTGCGATGCAGTGTCCTAGACCACTGCGCCACCCGGGAAGCCCTGAATACATCCTCTTTAATGAAGAAAGAAACACTGAACGAACTATACAAAAACAACAAAACGAACGTGAAGCTATAATAATAGTGCTGACACAGGCAACTAACCATAGACAATCACCCACGAAATACTCAAGGAATATGGCTGCCTAAATATGGTTCCCAATCAGAGACAACGATAAACAGCTGCCTCTAATTGAGAACCAATCTAGGCAACCATAGACATACAAAACACCTAGACTAGTAACAACCCCATAAACATACAAAAACCCTAGACAGGACAAAAAAACATATCACCCTTGTCACACCCTGACCTAACCAACAATAATAAAGAAAACAAAGAATACAAAGGTCAGGGCGTGACAGCATATGTATTTACCCCCTTTGCTATAAAGCCTCTAAATAAGATCTGGTGCTACCAATTACCTTCAGAAGTCACATAATCTGTTAAATAAAGTCCACCTGAGTGTCACATGATCTCAGTATATATACACCTGTTCTGAAAGGCCCCAGAGTCTGCAACACCACTAAACAAGGGGCACCACCAAGAAAGCGGCACCATGAAGACCAAGAAGCTCTCCAAACAGGTCAGGGACAAAGTTGTGGAGAAGTACAGATCAGGGTTAGGTTATAAAAAAAATATCTGAAACTTTGAACATCCCACAGAGCACCATTAAATCCATTATTAAAAAATAGAAAGAATTAGGGCCTCCCGGGTGGCGCAGTGGTCTAAGGCTGTGCCACCAGAGATTCTGAGTTCGAGCCCAGGCTCTGTCGCAGCTGGCCGCGACCGGGAGGCCCATGGGGCGGTGCACAATTGGCCCAGCGTCGTCCGGGTTAGGGAGGGTTTGGCCGGCAGGGATATCCTTGTCTCATCGCGCACTAGCGACTCCTGTGGCGGGCCGGGCGCACTGCACGCTGACCAAGTCGTCAGGTGTACGGTGTTTCCTCCGACACATTGGTCCTGCTGGCTTCCGGGTTGGATGTGCATTGTGTCAAGAAGCAGTGCTGCTTGGTTGGGTTGTGTTTCGGAGGATGCATGGCTCTCGACATTCGCCTCTCCCGAGTCCGTGCGGGAGTTGCAGCGATGGGACAAGACTGTAACTACTACCAATTGGATACCACGAAATTGGGGAGAAAAAAAAGGGGTAAAAAAATAGAAAGAATACGGCACCACAACAAACCTGCCAAGAGAGGGCCGTCCACCAAAACTCACGGACAAGGCAAGGAGGGCATTAATCAGAGAGGCAACAAAGGGACCAAAGATAACTCTGAAGGAGCTGCAAAGCTCCACAGCGGAGATTGGAGTATCTGTCCATAGGACCACTTTAAGCTGTACACTCCACAGAGCTGGGCTTTAAAACAAAAATGTTTAACCTTTATTTAACTAGGCAAGTCAGTTAAGAACAAATTCTTATTTTCAATGACGGCCTAGGAACAGTGGGTTAACTGCCTTGTTCAGGGGCAGAACGACAGATTTTTACCTTGTCAGCTTTGGGATTTGATTTTGCAACTTTTCCTTTACTAGTCCAACACTCTAACCACTAGGCTCCCTGCTGCCCAGCTGGGCTTTATGGAAGAGTGGCCAGAAAAAGCCATTGCTTAAAGAAAAAAATCAGCAAATACGTTTAGTGTTCGCCAAAAGGCATGTGGGAGACTCCCCAAGCATATGGAAGAAGCTACTCAGGTCAAATGAGACTAAAATTGAGTTTTTATGCCATCAAAGAAAACGCTATGTTGGCGCAAACCCAACACCTCATCAACCCGAGAACACCATCCCCACAGTGAAGCATGGTGGTGGAAGCATCATGCTGTGGGGATGCTTTTCATCGGCAGGGACTGGGAAACTTGTCAGAAGGAAGGAATGATGGAGGAATGATGGATGGCGCTAAATACAGGTAAATTCTTGAGGGTAACCAGAAATCTGAGACTGGGACGGATGTTCACCTTCCAGCAGGACAATGACCCCAAGCATACTGCTAAAGCAAGATTCGAGTGGTTTAAGGCGAAACATTTAAATGTCTTGGAATGGCCTAGTCAATATAATTGAGAATCTGTGGTGTGACTTAAAGATTGCTGTACACCAGTGGAACCCATCCAACTTGAAGGCGCTGGAGCAGTTTTGCCTTGAAGAATGGGCAAAAACTCCAGTGGCTAGATGTGCCAAGCTTATAGAGACATACCCCAAGAGACTTGCAGCTGTAATTACTGCAAAATGTGGCTCTACAAAGTATTGACTTTGGGGGGTGAATAGTTATGCACGCTCAAGCTCTGTTTTTTGTCTTATTTCTTGTTTGTTTCACAAAACATATTTTGCATCTTCAAAATGGTAGGCATGTTGTGTAAATCAAATGATACAACCACCCCAAAAATCTATTTTAATTCCAGGTTGTAAAGCAACAAAATAGGAAAAATGCCAAGGGGTGTGAATACTTTCGTAAGCCAGTCTAAAGACATAACATGAAGTCATGAAGAGATAACGAAAGAGCCTCTTCCCCTTCAGGAGTCTGAAAAGATTTGGCATGGGTGGGCCCTCAGATCCTCAAAGTTATTCAGCTGCACTATCCAGAGCATCTTGACTAGCTGCATCACCGCTTGTTATGGCAAATGCACAGCCCTCGAACACAAAGTGCTACAGAGGGTGGTGAGGATGACTCAGTACATCACTGGTGCTGTACTCCCTGTCATCCAGGACCTCTATATCAGAGGAAGTCCCAATAAATTACCAAGACTTCAGCCACCCAAGTCCAGTACCAAAGCATCGGCTCTTGGACTAACAGGCTCCTTGACAGCTTCTACCTCCAAGCAACAAGCCTGGTAATTAGCAATAAGACTACTAAATAGTAAATTAAATGGTTGCCTGGACTATCTGCATTGACCATATCTTGCACTGACTCTATGCACATGCACAAGACTATATTCAGTATATAAACACTATATAGGCCTACATACTCATCCACACACTACACTCACACTAGAGTACGTACATACATACAGTACATACATAACAGATTCACTACATGAAACAATAGATAGATAGCCCCCAAACATTTTTTTTAAAGGAAGTTTGTTCTGAAGTGTCTATCCTATCTGAGAGATACAAGAAAGATCAGTAAATATGTATATTTTTTACATCTATTTAACCCCTTATTTTTGTCATTAAACAGTCTCCATATACTTCCATATTAGTGTGTAGCCCAAACTGTTGGGATGCTATAGACAGAAGATCAAATACATTTTTATTCGTCACATGCGCCGAATACAACCGTGAAATGCTTTCTTACAAACCCTTAATCAACAATGCAGTTCAATAAATAGAAACCTTTTTGGGCTAGGTGTGCCGCTAGCTTCCCACCACGACAACTTCCGGTGAAATTGCAGAGCGCGAAATTCAAAAAACAAAAATCGTAATATTAAATGTTGATGAAAATACAAGTGTCTTACATCGTTTAGAAGCTTAACTTCTTGTTAATCCAACCGTGTTGTCAGATTTCAAAAAGACTTTAAGGCGAAAGCATACCATGCGATTATGTAAGGACAGCGCCCCACACCAAAATACTTTTCCAAACCAGCACAGGCGTCAAAAAATCACAAATAGCGATTAAATAAATCACTTACCTTTGAAGAGCTTCCTCTGTTTGCAATCCCAACGGTCCCAGCTACACAATAAATGATTGTTTGTTCGATAAAGTCCTTCTTTATATCCCAAAAATGTCAGTTTAGTTGGCGCGCTTGATTCAGTAATCCACTCGTTCAACATGTATACAAACGAATCCAAAAAGTTACCAGTAATGTTCGTCCAAACAAGTCAAACGAAGTTTCTAATTAATCCTCAGGTACTCTAATATCTAAATAAATGATCAAATTTAAGACTGAGAATAGTATTTTCAATAGGGAAGACAAATAATGAAGAACGCGGACCTCAATCACGCGCGCAGCAAGACTACTTTTCTAATGGAGACACCTTGGAAAAACTACAACTATTCATTCGTTTTTCAAAAAACAAGCCTGAAACCCTTTCTAAAGACTGTTGATGTCTAGTGGAAGCCATAGGAACTGCAATCTGGGAGGAATTCTTTTGAATATCCCATAGGCTTGCATTGAAATGGCCTGTGACCTCAAAAAAAAAAAAAAAATTACCGATGGATTCTCCTCTGGTTTTCTCTGCCACATCAGTTCTGTTATACTCACAGACATTATTTTAACCGTTTTAGAAACAGAGTGTTTTATATCCAATGCTACCAATTATATGCATATCCTAGCTTCTGGGCCTGAGTAACAGGCAGGTTACTTTGGGCACGTCAGTAATCCGGAATTCAGGACACTGCCCCCTAGCCTTAAAAAGTTAAGAAAATATTTACTAAATAAACAAAAGTGAAAAATTTAATAAAATCAAAAAGTAATAACGAGGCTGTATACAGGAGTTACCTTTACCGAGTCAATGTGCGGGGGTACAGGTTAGTCGAGGGGGGGTTCAATGTAAATTGTCCAGGTGGCCATTTGATTAATTGTTCAGCAGTCTTATGGCTTGGGGTTAGAAGCTGTTAAGGAGCCTTTTGGTTCTAGACTTGGTGTCGTGCGGTAGCAGAGAGAACAGTCTATGACTTGGTTGACTGGAGTCTTTGACCATTTTTTGGGCCTTCCCCTGACACCGCTTAGTATATAGGTCCTGGATGTCAGGAAGCTTGCCCCGAGTGATGTACTGGGCCATACGCACTACCCTCTGCAGCGCCTTACGGTCAGATGCCGAGCAGTTGCCATACCAGGCGGTGATGCAAATGGTCAGGATGCTCTCAATGGTGCAGCTGTAGAACTTTTTGAGGATCTGTTGGCAGATCGGCTGTACCAACTTCAGACGACGCTTGTTGGGGTCGTAGAGCAAAACACCATTGTGTTCGTGAGAGTCTCATCTTTCCATAGAGGGGTCATAATACTTTGTCGGCCGAACCATTCGGACGCTACAGAAAATTGTGAGAAGACCGATTTTTAGGATGTCTCATGGTCTGACAAACACTGCTCTAGCTCTGTCACCATTCACTGCAGATGCGGAAGTGTGACATAGGCGGATGTGGGGGATCGAGACTCATCCAATGCAAAAAAAACATATCTCTAGTTTAAACTGACGGATTTTTCCCTTCTGTAATAAGCAGCCAATGAGGTATTTTTCCTTTATTCATGTGTTTAATCTGATACTGTTATCTCAGGCTAAACTGTTTTTATGTTCTGTATGTAAGCACTTCAGAGTTATATCTGTCACGATCGTCATAATAAGCGGACCAAGGCGCAGCGGGATATGAAGACATCTTCTTTTATTAACGATGACGAAACACGAAACAAACACTTTTACAAAACAAAACAACCGTGAAGCTACAAACGTAAGTGCATACACAAGCTACAAAACGTTCAACATAGACAATTACCCACATTAACCTAGTGCCTATGGCTGTCTTAAATATGGCTCCCAATCAGAGACAATTAATGACATCTGTCTCTGAGAACCATTCAGGCAACCATAGACACAGCTAGACACCTACACTAAACACAAACCCATCTACTCTACTTAACCCCCTAAACCATACAACCACCCTAGACAATACAAAAACACATACCTTCCCCATGTCACACCCTGACCTAACTAAAATAATAAAGGAAACAAAGAATACTAAGGCCAGGGCGTGACAATATCAAGCTAATAAGTCACTCATAAGACAAAGATGTAAGTGTCACGTTCCTGACCTGTTTTCTGTTAATTTTGTATGTGTTTAGTTGGTCAGGGCGTGAGTTGGGGTGGGCATTCTATGTTTTGTGTTTCTATGTTTAGGTCAGGTGTAATTAGCCTTATATGGTTCTCAATCAGGGACAGGTGTTTGACGTTTCCTCTGATTGAGAACCATATAAAGGTAGGCTGTTCACACTGTTTGTTTGTGGGTGATTGTCTTCCGTGTCTGTGTATGTTGCACCACACGGGACTGTTTCGGTTTGTTCGTTCGTTTGTTATTTTGTAGTTTGTTGAAGTGTTTTCGGTTTTCGTCTTTACTTTAATAAACTTCATTATGTCCACATTCCACGCTGCGCTTTGGTCCAATCCCTACTCCTCCTCTTCGTCTGAAGAGGAGGAGGACAGCCGTTACAGTAAGAGTGTGCTTAACTTTATTTTCATTTACTTTATAGTTCTCACGGAAGGTGATAATTCTGACTAAAACACTTACTGTGTGCTCTGAAATATGAGTAGTGTTTAGAATAAGAATACAAATTCTTTACATCAATCTATGAATAATTACAAAAATTAACATAAATATCTAAAAAGTAGACTTTTTGCTTTTGTAATTTTAGCTTTTTTTTTACATATTATTTTAAACAATATACTCTACATGTACATCACATTTCCAGAGAACATTTCTATGGTTTTTATTTCCAGAAGATCCAAAACATCATAAATATCTTTGGGCCATCCTGGCATGGTTTTGCCCACGAGTCCAAATCACTTGAATGTTCCTTTTCCTACTGGCCCCTGATAGGAAAAGCTCAACCAAAGGAGATCTTGTCTCAGCGGAATCATTCATTCAACACAAAAATGAAAGATATAAACAGCAACCACATATTGTGTTCCTACATTTTGCTGTAAATCTTCACATAATCTTTTGGTGTAGCACTGGCGGGGGAGGGATTTACTTGAATAAAAAATCAAATCAAATTTTATTTGTCACATGCTTCGTAAACAACAGGTGTAGACTAACAGTGAAATTATTACCTACGGGTCCTTTTCTAACAATGCAGAGTTAAATATAAAGATAAGCAGCTTACAGATCATTGCACCTGTACATAGCCCATCTGTAAATAGCCCACCCAACTACCTCATCCCCATATTACATTGCTATATACAGTACAGGGAGTACCAGTACCGAGTCAATGTGAACTAAGAATATGGGTTGTGTCATGCAGCTTCCACCCATTAAATAGTCATAAATATTCATAATAGCCTCAGGACCCAAAACAATGTAACCAAAGGGATTGAAAACTATCCACAGTGGGACTTATAAAGAGGATCTAATTCATGAACCGTGTTTTGTCTCACAAACTGGGTCCATTACATTTTGGGATGTTTTTAGGTCATCATGCTAACAATAGGCTTTCATATCAGGCTTAATCATACACAGTACCCCAGAGCAATTCTGTAGAACAGCCTATTTCAATTGACTTAGGTGGCTATCTCTCCATGTAGCTGTGAAAGTATTGAACTGATGAATTCACTTATCATATTGTTTTCACTTCATCCTTTGACCTCATTGGTTCAGATGAAACAGAGGTGCCAATGAGAGGTCACTAGAATACAGATGCACTGCTGACAAAGTCTGACTTGTTCTGCTGAGAAATAGGGTACACTAGGATTGTAACTATCACCATTGTCTGTTCACTGTTTCTCTTTGAGCAAACAAGGACTCTAAAAATAGGTTGTTGGTTTTGAGGAGTCATTGAACCCTCTATGCTTGCTGAGAGTACATGTTTGAAGAAATAAAAAACTTACTGCCATTGCTGAACTTTTTGGGGAGTGTAGTTTGATACACTGTCATCTGCATACATGGACCCATTCCATTATAACCCAGTTTTAAACATACAGTTGAAGTCGGAAGTTTACATACACCTTAACCAAATACATTTAAACTCCGTTTTTCACAATACCTGACATTTAATCAGAGTGAAATTTCCCTGTCTTAGGTTAGTTAGGATCACCACTTTATTTTAAGAATGTGAAATGTCAGAATAATAGTAGAGAATTATTTATTTCAGATTTTATTTATTTCATCACATTCCCAGTGGGTCAGAAGTTCACATACACTCAATTAGTATTTGGTAGCATTGCCTTTTAAATTGTTTAACTTGGGTCAAATGTTTCGGGTAGCCTTCCACAAGCTTCCCACAATAAGTTGGGTGAATTTTGGCCCATTCCTCCTGACAGAGCTGGTGTAACTGAGTCAGGATTGTAGGCCTCCTTGCTCGCACACGCTTTTTCAGTTCTGCCCACAAATATTCTATAGGATTTAGGTCAGGGCTTTGTGATGGCCACTCCAATACCTTGACTTTGTTGTCCTTAAGCCATTTTGACAACTTTGGAAGTATGCTTGGGGTCATTGTCCATTTGGAAGACCCATTTGCGACCAAGCTTTAACTTCCTGACTGATGTCTTGAGATGTTGCTTCAATACATCCACATAATTTTCCCTTCCTCGTGATGCCATCTATTTTGTGAAGTGCACCAGTCCCTCCTGCAGCAAAGCACCCCACAACATGATGCTGCCACCTCCGCGCTTCATGGTTGGGATGGTGTTCTTTGGCTTGCAAGCCTCCCCCTTTTCCCTCCAAACATAACGATGGTCATAGATACTTTGTATCTGTTTCCTCCAGCATCTTCACCTTTGCTGTTGTTCTGGGATTGATTTGCACTTTTCGCACCAAAGTGCGTTCATCTCTAGGAGAGAGAACGGGTCTCCTTCCTGAGCGGTATGACGCTGCGTGGTCCCATGGTGTTTATACTTGCGTACTATTGTTTGTACAGATGAACGTGGTACCTTCAGGTGTTTGGAAATTGCTCCCAAGGATGAACCAGACTTGTGGAGGTCAAAAAAAAATTCTGAGGTATTGGCTGATTTCTTTTGATTTTCCCATGATGTCAAGCAAAGAGACACAGAGTTTGAAGGTCGGCCTTGACATACATCCACAGGTACAGCTCCAATTGACTCAAATGATGTCAATTAGCCTATCAGAAGCTTTTAAAGCCATGACATCATTTTCTGGAATTTTCCAAGCTGTTTAAAGGCACTGTCAACTTAGTTTATGTAAACTTCTAACCCACTGGAATTGTGATATAATGTGATATAATTGTGAAATAATCTGTCTGTAAACAATTGTTGGAAACATTACTTGTGTCATGCACAAAGTAGATGTCCTAACCGACTTGCCAAAACTATAGTTTATTAACAAGAAATTTGTGGAGTAGTTGAAAAACGAGTTTTAATGACTCCAACCTAAGTGTATGTAACTTCCGACTTCAACTGTACCTGTTTGGGGACGAGCAGTAGCATGTCATAGCCACCAGAGGGTAACCTTGTCTAATTTGGCTACACCTCTACATCTGTTGGAAACACAAAACAAATGTCAATATTTTAACATCCTTTTTTTAAACATCCTTGTTTGCTACACTGATGGGTTAAATAATTACTTTAAAACTATTATCTCCATTTTGACGGGTTACCAAAGTATTAACCAGAGTCTTTGGGAAAATAAAGGAATAATCAATCACCAATTAACTGATCAGCATTACGCAGACCAGCTGGCAAGTGTCTTCACTGACATTTTCAATCTCTTCTTGTCCCAGTCTGTAATCCCAACATGTTTCAAGCTGACCGCCATTGTCCCTGTTCCAAAGAACTCCAAGGTAACCTGCCTAAAGGACTACCACCCTGTAGCACTCACATATGTAATTATGAAGTGCTTTAAAAGGCTAATCATGACACACATCAACACCATCATCCCAGACATCCTGGACCCACTCCAATTCATATACTGCGCCAACAGATCTACAGGAGACACAATCTCAGTTCCACTTCACACTGCCCTCTCCCACCTGGACAAAAGCGGAAATAACTATGTGAGAATGATGTGCATAGACTACAGCTCAGCGTTCAACATCATAGTCCCTTCCAAGATCATCCCCAAGCTCGGGAGCCTTGGACTGAACACCTCCCTCTGAATCCTGGACTTGCTGAGCGGCCGGCCTCTGGTGTTGAGGGGTTTAGTCCCTCGGGTGCATGCTTAGCCCCCATCTGTACTCCCTGATCAACCACAACTATTTGGCCACGCACGACTCCAACACCATCGTCAAGTTTGCTGATGACGGTGGTAGGCCTGATCACCGACGATGATGAGACCGCCTACACGGAGGAGATCAGAGACCTGGCAGTGTGGTGCCATGACAAAAACCTCTCCCTCAATGTCAGTAAGACAAAGAAGCTGATCGTGGACTACAGGAGAAAGAGAGCACAGCACGTCCCCATCCACATCGACAGGGCTGTAGACGAGTGAGTGATGGGTTTAAGTTCGTTACAAATTTAGTAATTTAGCAGACCCTCTTATCCAGAGCAACTTACAGTTTGTGCATTCATCTTTTGATGGCTAGGTGGGACAGTCACATTTCACAGGCACGGTAAGTACACTTCTCCTCAATAAAGTAGCTATCAGCAAAGTCAGAGCTAGAAGGGGGAGGGCAAGTGTTGGATCAGGATTTTATTTTTGTATTTTGTGTGAGGGGGATTATTTAAGACACTCTTTGAAGAGGTAGGGTTTCCTTGGCGTCCACATCACTAAGGACTTAGCAAGAAGATATGAAGAGGGAACGACAGCGCCTCTTCCCCCTCAAGAGGCTGAAAAGATTTGGCATGGGTAGGCCCTCGGATCCTCAAAGTTCTTCAGCTGCACCATTAAGAGCATCTTGACTAGCTGCATCATCGCTTGGTATGGCAAATGCACAGCCCTCAACCTCAAAGCGCTACAGAGGGTGGTGCGGACGACCCAGTACATCACTGGGGCTGAGCTCCCTGTCATCCAGGACCTCTATATCAGGCGGTTTCAGTGGAAGGTCTGGAAACATTACCAAAGACTTCAGTCACCCAAGCCATGGACTGATCATTCTGATACCATCCAGCAAATGGTACTGGAGATTTGGTTTTCGGACAGCTTCTACCTCCAAGCAACTAGCCTGCAAAGTAGCCATAAGACTACTAAATGGTCAATTAAATGGTTGCCTGGGCTATCTGCATTGACCTTATCTTGCACTAACTCTATGCAGTCACGAGACTATATATAAACACTGTATAGGCCTTCACACACACTACACTGACACACAAAATCCCACATAATCACACATTCATCATGGCTGCTGCTGCTACTCTGTTCTCTTACTCTTATTAGTATCTATCTGATGCCTTGACACTTCATCTACCTTAATTACCTCACGCCCCTGCAAATTGGTACTGGTACTCCCACTATGTAGATTAATTGTGTATATTATTCCTCTTTCTATTACTATTTTTGTTATCATTAATAGATTCTGCATTGTTGAGAGAGGATGTATAAGCAAGCATTTCATAGTAAAATTCGGCACTTGTTGTATTCTGCGCATGTGACAAATAAAACATTATTTTATTTGATTAGCATCTGGTTGGGGAGGGGGTGTGGAAGGGTTTTGTGGTATGGGGAGGGTTCGTTACAAGGTAGTAGTGCTCTTTAATTTATTTATTTTCGTGAAGAAGAAGATGATCACCTGGGATCAGCTCTCAATGTATGTCGCAACAGGAAGTTGTTGGCATTTGGATCAGACAACAACAATAACATTAGCAGAACAGCAGAGTTCTCAGTCGAAGTCCAACCCGACAAAGTAATAACGACTTTTAAATTAATATGATGTCAGTAATATGATCTTGCATATGAACCTCTCGGGTTTCTCTGGCTAATGTTAATCTTGCTTGCAAGTGTTATGTGAGTGTGGCTGCGCTTTGTGCTAACTTGTTAGTTAGCAAGTTAGCTAACGCGTTAGCTGCCTTGGTTGGAGACACTATTGTCGATGTCAGTCGGTAGCTAACGTTAGCTAACCACAAAAGCCAGTCGAATATGATAACACATTTTAAAACAAACAGAGCTAGCTAACTAGCCAATGTTAGTCCGATTTATTATCTAACTAACGTTAGCTCACATAGCTAGGGCCCCGATAATATTAGTGTAGCTATCCAGTTAACGTTAGGTGGATGATTCCTTTGCTTTGAACTCTTTGCTTTTGGACCATGACCTTATTCTGTGTGTGTGTGTGTGTGTGTTCCTTCAGTATTATCGATGGATAACACCGGATATTGCAACGATAGCTTCAATAGCATACGAAGTAGCACAAGTGACGAGGACATGGTGGAGATAGCAGGGTCGACATTAGACTTCTCTAACACGGAGGATGTACCACCCTTGGACCGAGACTATGGTTCTGGTAAGACCAAGGCCCATGTCTCTGTTGTAGTGTTTACGCGCGCACACACAAATCATGGATTTGTTTATGTGTGTCTTGTTTTGATAGGTGTGTTGTCTGCTCAAATGTCTATTAGTTATGAGTAAACGGTAACACATTAATCTAGGCCAGCCTACATTGCTGGGATTTAATATAAGTGAGAACAAAGTCCTCTTTGCATTTCTGCCTTTTGTTTTGATTTGGTTTCATTTGACACCAATTGCATTTGGAATATGCAGTTATTAGGCCTAAACTATTCTGATCACATCCCAAACCTCACACTCAGTGAGGTGCCATTGTTTTTCATCAATATTTTCCAGCAATTTTATCTGTAACACATTGTTCCCTTTAGGTATGTGTTATTGATATGCAAGTAAAACCTTTGTTATTAGATAAACACTAAGGGGTAGTTTCCCAGACACTGATTAAGCCTAGTCCTGGACCAATGGATATTCTCCATTAAAATATATATATATATTATTAGTCGAAGACTAGGTTTAGCCTAATCTGTGTCTGGGGAAACTGCCCTTCAAGCAATGCCAGCTCTAGAATGTGTTTTCCCTCGGTCCTTTGAATCTCTTCAATTCCTCACATCTCTTCTTCCTCCCTTCTCCTCCAGGGGATAACCCAGGTATGGAGGAGGTGAACGGGGTTCCTAAACTGATGGACCTGCTTGATGAGCCTGTGCCTGGGGTGGGCACCTATGAGGACTTTAACACCATAGACTGGGTGCGGGAGAAGTCCAAAGACCGTGACCGGCACAGAGAGGTGACCCACATCCTATTTATCTCCTTGTCCTTTTAATTCTTAGTCTTAACCCACTTCCCAACCCATAACAAAACGTGTGTCTCAAACAGGCTTCAGATCAGTATCCATGTATACTTGTCATCATTATTAGGTGTAGTAGCAACACCTGTATACGTTACATGGCATTACTGTCTGAATCAAAAGCATCATAGTATTATAACAATAACATTTATGTCACCTATCTGATGTGTAGATTACCAGTAAAAGCAAAGAGTCTACATGGGCACTGGTGAACAGTGTCTGTGATGCTTTCTCTGGATGGCTGCTCATGCTGCTGATTGGACTCATGTCAGGTCAGTCTAATTGTATACAGATTGATGATACATAAATGCTTTTTCATTTGATTCCCTCTACTAAGACCCACACAGCAATGCACCTGGGAGCCATTGGTAGTGTTAGTAATTTACCTTGTGTTCTATTCCAGGCGCGTTGGCAGGTGGGATTGACATATCAGCCCACTGGATGACCGACCTGAAGGAAGGGGTTTGTCTGAACGGGTTCTGGTTCAACCATGAACACTGCTGTTGGACCTCCAACGAGACCACCTTCCAAGAGAGGGACAAGTGTCCACAGTGGAAAAGCTGGGCTGAGCTCATTATCGGCACAACAGAGGTGTGCTAAAATATTACTACTTGACCCATTGTGTTTATTGTATGTGATTATTTTGGTCACAGTCTGATTGTGAAATGTCTGTCTGCAGGGTCCCTTTGCGTACATTATGAACTACCTAATGTACGTGTGCTGGGCTCTGCTATTCTCCTTCCTGGCCGTGACACTGGTCAGGGCCTTCGCCCCCTATGCCTGTGGTTCTGGAATCCCAGAGGTAAGATTACTTCATTTCTTTACCCTTATTTGATATGTCTTCTTTTGAATGAGGACAAAGGATGTGGTTTATTTTCCCATGCTATTTATTTTCTCTCCCAGATCAAAACCATATTGAGTGGTTTCATCATCCGAGGGTATCTGGGGAAGTGGACCCTGGTGATTAAGACCATCACCCTGGTCCTGGCTGTGTCGTCGGGGCTCAGCCTGGGGAAGGAGGGGCCCCTGGTCCACGTGGCCTGCTGCTGTGGCAACATCCTCTGCCACCTCTTCACCAAGTACCGCAAGAATGAGGCCAAGCGCAGAGAGGTGAGAAATGGGGCCTAAAATTAACTTTTTGGTCCACCAGCCACTGGCAGGTAGATGGAAAAATATACCAGCCACTCAGATTTTCTTTTACCAGCCAAAATATTTTTTGATTTTATTCCAGAATTACCTAAAAAAACAAGATGACCATGCTTACTGTTTCTAAAACAAGAAATGTATTAGTAAGAAGCATTGTGATATATATTGTGATCTATTGCTCAATTTCATTTCATTTTTTGTGACCTGAGTATTTTAACCAAAATATTAGATGAGACAAAATGTTAAGCTACCCTTTTAAGGGTGAGAGGTTACCGTGGTAATGGGGCCACTGAGTCGTGTGTCTGTGAGAGATTTGGGGATCTGACTTGTAGTAGACAGCATATCTTCGCTATCAGTTGAAGCAGCAGACTCTAACTATCATTGAAAAAAGACTGTCCTTGTGAAAAAAACAATGTAAATAGCCAAGAAACACGAGGACAAAGTCCCACTTTGTAGACTTTTGCGTACGTTAGACCGACTTTTATGCCTGTACACTTGGCATCCAAAAATTAATCTATCAGCACAATGCACAAAGCTCCCCAGACAGCAGGCAGCGTTCCTGTGCGAGGTGGGATAGAGATTGGTATTTATTTGTGCTATAAGCAGCTATAAAACAAAATAGAAGAAAACAGCTACTGCAGCATTTTTTCCTACTTGACTTTTCACTGTTTTATTTGCGAATGTAATGCTCGCATTGTAGAGCCTTGCAGATTGGCTACCCGCCAGCATGGCTGGGGAAATAAACAGTCTTACCCGCTAATACCTAAATCTACCTGCATTTGGCGGCTGTTCATTTTATGCTGCACTGGGCTATTCACAAACGTCTGAACCATTTTTTAAATGGATGGATGCAATACTGGTTAACCTTTTAACTCTTTTTTTAAGGAACTGGCACAAATTGCAAAAGCTAGGACCACTGATGTTGTTTTGACTCAAATCAAGCTGTATCAAGAGTGAGAGCCTCAAGTCAAATTCTGCAGGAAAACCCCATTCAACTATAAATAGCCTGTGGCTGGTTTCATGATTTCAACAAACACAGACCCCAAGGTGATGTTTTTGCTCCTCTGCTACAGTGAGATGGTATTAATGGAAGTACAAAGCCACAAACATGCGGTGACTCTGTCTCCCTTCTGTAAACATTGTGCCTGAGATTTATTTTCCAACACAGAGATATTTTGCATTGAGTCATCGTGTTATATTATTTGTTATTTAGCCGTGTTGCTGAGCTGTGTTGTAAAGCATTAATGTACGGACACATTGATTTTAGCTGTGTTGTAAAGCATTAATGTACGGACACATTGATTTTAGCTGTGTTGTAAAGCATTAATGTACTGACACATTGATTTTAGCTGTGTTGTAAATAGAGGTCGACCAATTATGATTTTTCGATACCGATACCGATTATTGGAGGACAAAAAAAGCCGATACCGATTAATCGGCCGATTTTATTTTATTTTTTTAAATATTTAAAAAAATATATATATATGTATATCATACACACACACACATTTTTGTAATAATGACAATTGCAACAATACTGAATGAACAATGAACACTTTTATTTTAACTTAATATAATACATAAATACACACACGCACACAGCTCTGAAGTGACAATGATACTGAAGAGTCTGCTTAGGAGACAAATACTCTCAACTGTTTGAATAAAAATAGAGTTTAAGTTACCTGTGATGAATGTTGAAAACAAAAACTTTACCTTCTATATGCAGGAAATCCTATTTTAATAATGGGCATGGTAAGAATTGACAACCAAAGTGCGAGTCATAATTCCCATGACACCTAGCAAAATCTGAAAAGCGGTTCCTTCATTTATTCCATAGGATATTTTTTAGATTCACTTAAAATAAGGTCTGTGTTTCGTGTAGGCTTACATCACCGTGCCAATTTTATAACTGTGTAGATATCCATAGGACAAGGTAACTCTGATCAATATTGGCTAAATATAAGCGAAGATAAAAACATTTGTAGAGTGGATTTATGAAAATATGTTGACAAACGTTACATTATCCTAGTGAGATTTACACGGGTATCAAAACGTCGAGGCGGTTTAAGCCTGCACGAAACACAGACCTTATTTGAAGTAGATCAAGACATTCTCTATGGAAGACATGAATGGTAAAATAACGAAGGAACCCCTTTCAAATTCAGCCGCAAGTTATTACAGGAATTATAACGCGTCGACTATTTCTCTCTAAACCATATACCTTTGACTAATCCGGAAACTATCACCTCGAAAACAAAACGTTTATTCCGTTCCGTATTTTATCTAACGGGTGGCATCCATGAGTCTAAATATTCCTGTTACATTGCACAACCTTCAATGTTGTCATAATTACGTAAAGTTCTGGCAAATTAGTTCGCAAAGAGCCAGGCGGCCCAAACTGTTGCATATACCCTGACTGCGTGCAATGAACGCAAGAGAAATGACACAATTTCACCTGGTTAATATTGCCTGCTAACCTGGATTTCTTTTAGCTAAATATGCAGGTTTAAAAATATATACTTGTGTATTGATTTTAAGAAAGGCATTGATGTTTATGGTTAAGTACACATTGGAGCAATGACAGTCATTGATTGATTGTTTTTTATAAGATAAGTTTAATGCTGGCTAGCAACTTACCTTAGCTTACTGCCTTCGCTAACAGGCAGTCTCCTCGTGGAGTGCAATGTAATCAAAGATTGGATTCCCCGAGCTGACAAGGTTAAAAATCTGTCGTTCTGCCTTTCCTAGGCCGTCATTGAAAATAAGAATGTGTTCTTAACTGACTTGCCTAGTTAAATAAAGATTAAATAAAGGTGTAAAAAAATAAATAAATCGGCGCCCAAAAATACCGATTTCTCGATTATTATGAAAACTTGAAATCGGCCCCGATTAATCGGCCATTCCGATTAATCAACCTCTAGTTGTAAAGCATTAATGTACTGACACATTGATTTTAGCTGTGTTGTAAAGCATTAATGTACGGACACATTGATTTTAGCTGTGTTGTAAAGCATTAATGTACGGACACATTGATTTTAGCTGTGTTGTAAAGCATTAATGTACGGACACATTGATTTTAGCTGTGTTGTAAAGCATTAATGTACGGACACATTGATTTTAGCTGTGTTGTAAAGCATTAATGTACGGACACATTGATTTTAGCTGTGTTGTAAAGCATTAATGTACTGACACCGATCACCTTCTTCCTTCCTTTGCTTGGTGGTTTGTGTGGCAGGTTCTGTCTGCCGCTGCAGCAGTTGGTGTGTCTGTGGCTTTTGGGGCCCCCATAGGAGGAGTGCTCTTCAGTCTGGAGGAGGTAACGTGCCTTAGCTTCCTCCTTGTGTAAATCTATGGGCTCTATGACTGTCAAGTTGAAACACTCTTAAAGGTAACTATTGAATGTAGTAAAGTTGACTGATCACTGTGTAACTGTCCGTCTCCTCATGGCCCTGTCAGGTGAGCTACTACTTCCCTCTGAAGACCCTGTGGCGGTCATTCTTCGCAGCCCTGGTGGCAGCCTTCACCCTGCGCTCCATCAACCCGTTTGGCAACAGCCGCCTGGTGCTGTTCTACGTGGAGTTCCACACCCCCTGGCACCTCCTGGAGCTTGTACCCTTCATCCTCCTGGGCATCTTCGGGGGCATCTGGGGCGCCTTCTTCATCCGCGCCAACATTGCGTGGTGCCGGAGGCGTAAGACCACGTGGCTGGGCCACTACCCGGTCCTGGAGGTGCTGGTTGTCACTGCGGTGACGGCGGTGGTGGCTTTCCCTAACAGCTACACCCGCACTAGCACCAGTGAGCTCATCTCTGAGCTCTTCAACGACTGTGGCCTGCTGGACTCCTCCAAGCTATGTAACTATGACAATGCCAACGTCACCAAGAGCAGCAACGAGCTGCCGGACCGCCCGGCTGGAAATGATGTTTACACGGCCATGTGGCAGCTGTCCCTGGCCCTGGTCTTTAAGATGCTCATCACCGTGGTTACCTTCGGCATGAAGGTACTGGAGAACCTCCGTCACATCTGTATGGCACATCTGTGATTTGAGCGTTAATATAAGGATGTCGTTCCTCCAGGTTCCCTCTGGTCTGTTCATACCCAGCATGGCGGTAGGGGCGATCGCAGGCAGGCTGCTGGGAATAGGCATGGAGCAGCTGGCCTACTACCACCATGACTGGGCGATCTTCAGGGGTTGGTGTTCTCCTGGTGCTGACTGCATCACCCCAGGCCTCTACGCCATGGTGGGGGCTGCTGCCTGCTTAGGTAAGGCCTGCGTGGCTACTGTATGTTGGCACCTTGCATGTTTAACAGCTTTTCCTTCACTTGTTTTGTCTGTATTCTAGGCTTCTTTTTCCTGGTTAAATGTTGTCTTGTGGTTAGAGGTCGACCGATTATGATTTTTCAACGCCGATACCGATTTATTGGAGGACCAAAAAAGCTAATACCGATTAATAGGCCCTTTTTATTTTTTAATAGGTTTTTATATATATATATATATATATTTGTAATAATGACAATTACAACAATACTGAATGAACAATGTACACTTTTATTTTAACTAATATAATACATAAAGAAAATCTATTTAGTCTCCAAAAAATTATGAAACATGCTCAGTTTAGTTTAAATAATGCAAAAACACAGTGTTGGAGAAGAAAGTAAAAGTGCAATATGTGCCATGTAAAAAAGCAAATGTTTAAGTACCTTGCTCAGAACATATGAAACCTGGTGGTTCAATATTCCCAGTTCTTCAATATTCCCAGTTAAGAAGTTTTAGGTTGTAGTTATTATAGGAATTATGACGCGTCGACTATTTCTCTCTATACCATTTGTATTTCATATACCTTTGACTATTGGATGTTCTCATAGGCACTTTAGTATTGCCAGCCTAATCTCGGGAGTTGATAGGCTTGAAGTCATAAGAGCTAAGAGCCAGCTAAGAGCTGCTGGCAAACACAGTAAAGTTTGAATGAGTGCTTACGAGCATGCTGCTGCCTACCACCGCTCAGTCAGACTGCTCTATCAAATCATAGACTTAACTATAATAAACACAGAAACACAAGCCTTTGGTCATTAATATGGTCAAATCCGGAAACTATCATTTCGAAAACAAAACGTTTATTATTTCAGTGAAATACAGAACAGTTCCGTATTTTTTAGAACGGGCGGCAACCCTAAGTCTAAATATTGCTGTTACATTTCACAACCTTTAATGTTATGTCATAATTATGTAAAATTCTGGCAAATTAGTTCGTAACGAGCCAGGCGGCCCAAACTGTTGCATATACCCTGACTCTGCGTGCAATGAACGCAAGAGAAGTGACACAATTTACCTAATTAATATTGCCTGCTAACATGAATTTTTTAACTAAATATGCAGGTTTAAAAAAATATACTTCTGTGTATTGATTTTAAGAAAGGCATTGATGTTTATGGTTAGGTACATTCGTGCAACGATTGTGCTTTTTTCACAAATGCTCTTTTGTTAAATCATCACCCGTTTGGCGAAGTAGGCTGTGATTCGATGATAAATTAACAGGCACCGCATTGATTATTTGCAACGCAGGACACGCTAGTTAACCTAGTAATATCATCAATCATGTGTAGTTAACTAGTGATTATGTTAAGATAAGTTTAATGCTAGCTAGCAACTTACCTTGGCTCCTTGCTGCACTCGCGTAACAGGTGGTCAGCCTGCCACACAGTTTCCTCGTGGAATGCAATGTAATCGGCGTCCAAAAATGCCGATTACCGATTTGTTATGAAAACTTGAAATCGGCCCTAATTAATCGGCCATGACGATTAATCGGTCGACCTCTACTTGTGGGTATGCCTAATGTTTTCTGCCTCCACCCCTCTCTCTGTGCCACCCACTCCCTCCCCACTGGCTTTGTGCCCACAGGTGGGGTGACCCGTATGACCGTGTCCCTGGTGGTCATCATGTTCGAGCTGACCGGAGGGCTGGAGTACATCGTGCCCCTGATGGCTGCGGCCATGACCAGTAAGTGGGTGGCGGACGCCATCGGGCGCGAGGGGATCTACGAGGCTCACATCCGCCTCAACGGTTACCCCTTCCTGGAGGCCAAGGAGGAGTTCAGTCATAAGACCCTGGCCATGGACGTGATGCGGCCGCGTCGCAGTGACCCGCCGCTCTCCGTACTGACCCAGGATGGCATGACGGTAGAGGACGTGGAGACCATGATCACTGACACCACCTACAGCGGCTTCCCCGTGGTGGTCTCCCATGAGTCCCAACGCCTAGTGGGATTCGTGCTGCGAAGGGACCTCACCATCTCCATAGGTAGGGATGACAGATTATCATCATGCTGAGGTGCTGGCTTTTGACCCACATGCTCTGTCACCTTTGTCAAAACAATGTCATGTATTCTTAATAATAATACATTATATTTATATAGCGCTTTTCAAGGACCCAAAGTTGCTTCTTATTTGGTCTTATCCCACTGCCAGCCCTCAGTAACCCCCCCCTCTCCTCTCAGATAATGCCAGACAGCGTCAGGATGGGATAGTGAGCACATCGAGGGTCTTCTTTACAGAGTACACGCCCCCTCAGCCCCCCAACAGCCCCCCTCCTCTGAAGCTCAGAGGCATCATGGACCTTAGTCCCTTCACCGTCACAGACCACACCGCCATGGACATTGTGGTGGACATCTTCAGGAAGCTGGGCCTGCGCCAGTGCCTCATCACACACAATGGGTAACACACCTGCTACTGAGAACTAGCTACAGTGGGGCAAAAAAGTATTTAGTCAGCCACCAATTGTGCAAGTTCTCCCACTTAAAAAGATGAGAGAGGCCTGTAATTTTCATCATAGGTACACTTCAACTATGACAGACAAAATGAGAAAAACAAATCCAGAAAATCACATTGTAGGATTTTTAATGAATTTATTTGCAAATTATGGTGGAAAATAAGTATTTGGTCACCTACAAACAAGAAAGATTTCTGGCTCTCACAGACCTGTAACTTCTTCTTTAAGAGGCTCCTCTGTCCTCCACTCGTTACCTGTATTAATGGCACCTGTTTGAACTTGTTATCAGTATAAAAGACACCTGTCCACAACCTCAAACAGTCACACTCCAAACTCCACTATGGCCAAGACCAAAGAGCTGTCAAAGGACACCAGAAACAAAATTGTAGAACTGCACCAGGTTGGGAAGACTGAATCTGCAATAGGTAAGCAGCTTGGTTTGAAGAAATCATCTGTGGGAGCAATTATTAGGAAATGGAAGACATCAAGACCACTGATAATCTCCCTCGATCTGGGGCTCCACGCAAGATATCACCCCGTGGGGTCAAAATGATCACAAGAACGGTGAGCAAAAATCCCAGAACCACACGGACCTAGTGAATGACCTGCAGAGAGCTGGGACCAAAGTAACAAAGCCTACCATCAGTAACACACTACGCCGCCAGGGACTCAAATCCTGTAGTGCCAGACGTGTCCCCCTGCTTAAGCCAGTACATGTCCAGGCCCGTCTGAAGTTTGCTAGAGAGCATTTGGATGATCCAGAAGAAGATTGGGAGAATGTCATATGGTCAGATGAAACCAAAATAGAACTTTTTGGTAAAAACTCAACTCGTTGTGTTTGGAGGACAAAGAATGCTGAGTTGCATCCAAAGAACACCATACCTACTGTGAAGCATGGTGGTGGAAACATCATGCTTTGGGGCTGTTTTTCTGCAAAGGGACCAGGACGACTGATCCGTGTAAAGGAAAGAATGAATGGGGCCATGTATCGTGAGATTGAGGGAAAACCTCCTTCCATCAGCAAGGGCATTGAAGATGAAACGTGGCTGGGTCTTTCAGCATGACAATGATCCCAAACACACCGCCCGGGCAACGAAGGAGTGGCTTCGTAAGAAGCATTTCAAGGTCCTGGAGTGGCCTAGCCAGTCTCCAGATCTCAACCCCATAGAAAATCTTTGGAGGGAGTTGAAAGTCCGTGTTGCCCAGCAATAGCCCCAAAACATCACTGCTCTAGAGGAGATCTGCATGGAGGAATGGGCCAAAATACCAGCAACAGTGTGTGAAAACCTTGTGAAGACTTACAGAAAACGTTTGACCTCTGTCATTGCCAACAAAGGGTATATAACAAAGTATTGAGATAAACTTTTGTTATTGACCAAATACTTATTTTCCACCATAATTTGCAAATAAATTCATTAAAAATCCTACAATGTGATTTTCTGGATTTGTTTTTCTCATTTTGTCTGTCATAGTTGAAGTGTACCTATGATGAAAATTACAGACCTCTCTCATCTTTTTAAGTGGGAGAACTTGCACAATTGGTGGCTGACTAAATACTTTTTTGCCCCACTGTATGTAATTAGGGACCTGTACTTACATCTATAGTGGACTGATTTCATAAGTAGAATAGAGCAGCCCCCCCCCCCCCCCCCCAAGACGGACACAAAAAATGACTTGAAATTGATAACATGTTTTATTAAAAAATGTCACTGAATTGGCTTATACATTTTTCTTTTTTTTATCCTTCCTAAAGTTTTGTTGTATTATGGTAAGAAGTCCAGACCTCTTTGACATTTTGTCCCTCTTTTTTATAGCCGCTTGCTGGGTATTATCACAAAGAAGGACATTCTGAAGCACGTGGCTCAGATAGCCAACCGGGACCCAGACTCGATCCTCTTCAACTGATGGTATAGTACCAGCTGCAGCACCGTGGGCCAGACATCACTGTGGAACCACTGCTTTCGCCCAGGCCTCTCTACACTGCACTATGTTCATGTCTAGTGGACTCCTCCCTGCTGTGACAACTGGCCATTCCATTAGAACTCTAGTGGATTCCTCCCTGCTGTGACAACTGGCCATTCCATTAGAACTCTAGTGGATTCCTCCCTGCTGTGACAACTGGCCATTCCATTACAACTGGAAAGGTAGAGGATTCGTTGTTCTTCAACAGCAAGCTGGCTTTCCAGGATTGGCCCAAAATATGAGTTGGATTTAGAAAAGATGTATGACTTCTTAAATGAGCGTCAGTAACTGGGAGAATATTTTTTCTTGGCTCTGTTGGCAGGAGTGGTCTTCCTTTTCAGTTGACAGATGAGAGCAGGCATGCTGGGTAGAGCATGTGTCTCTGGAGAGACCAAGGATTGTAAATGAGCGGAGACCAAGTCTGGAGTCTGAGATATAAACCACACCACTGCCAAGACATACTCTACCCTCCCTCCTCCACATAGACATCTTAACCCATACAACCACTAAGCTAGGAGTGAAAATTATCAGCTTCTACCTATCAAAGTATCATGAAGAAATGCACCGTTTAAATTGTGATGTCTGCCTGAAATATTTGTCATGAATGAGCACTTGCATATGGCTGTCAAGACTAAATGTATTTTCTCTGGTGTTTCTTTCCTTGGAAATGTCATATTCCTCATAGTTTTTTTCATGTAATTGGTTGTGGTTTAACACAGACCTGGAGATGATGTCCTCTTCGTACAGGGACACTGTAAGGCAGCATGGTTTTCTTATTCACCAGGATAAAATAAGCTCCGTAAATAACCCTCCTCTGAAACCTGCATGCTCTGGTTCTCTTTCACCACATGGAGGTGCTACTGTGCACCACCCAGCTGTGGATACAGTCACATTACTATACTTTATTACCAGGTCATCAGTAACAAACACTCAAAGGATGAATTGTATTACTCATTTAGAATATGCATCTCTATATATTTCTGGTTTGTATGACCTTTTCTGTGAATATTATGTATTGTATAAGTTTATGGATCACTTTATCCAGCACACTCTAGAATCCTCAGTGATGAACAGCCTAACAGACTGCCTGCCTGAGTACAAGGTCAAAGAGAAGAGTAGTGTTGGATGAGGTGATGGGATGATTAAGGGAGAGGACTCCAGTGTGTCACATCTCTTTTCATTTCCAGCTATTACCTCTCCTCTCGCAATGTCTATGGATCTGCATGGCCTTACCTGCTGGCCAGGGCAGGGGATCTAGAGACAGGACTGGCCTGTCAACAGTCTAGTAAAGAACTCTGGATCTCTTCTCCCTTTTACCTCATGCTCTTGCTGTCTCACGAGACCCTCATGCTCTTACCCTCCCTACAACAAAGTCTACACTAAGAATGAGCAATTGAAATGTAGCATATAATGTCTCTTATACATGAACAAAGCCAAGGAACCTCAAATCTCACTTTTATCTAGAGCAGATACCCTTGGAGGTTGAAGGTGGACATTCTTAAACTAGATTCATGTATTCCTGTCAATCATGTCTTATCCTTTAAGGACAAGTGTGACTTCAACCAAGTTCTAACCATTTTTTTTGTGTTGTATACAGTAGTTCATTACATCAGTAAAAGGTTTGACTTTGGGGTCTCAAAGGTAAACACATTATCACTTAAAAAGCACTCCATTTCAAAATAACATGCTTATCGGTTGTTTTTGGAGATGTAGCTACAGTTAAGATCAACAAACCATGTCTATTTGGATTTCTGCTAACTGCAATGGGTTTGTATCACTACCGTCTTATGTTAACATGCAACTGAGATTCAAAAACATTGAAATATCAATTTATTCCCCGTCATTTCATATTTGCCTTGAATTAAAACAACGTTGACTTTCACATGAGTAAATTTGTGCTCATTGTGTCCAGTTACTCACCAATAAGTATTATACATACACGTTTGGAGTCATTCTCACTCCAACATCATGAACCCATTGAATCCCTCCCTGAGGATCTAACCATTATGACTCACTGCTGTGGGCTGAGGGCTGTGTGTGGGTGGCCCTGTCATGCCTTTCATGAGAAAGTGACAGGAAGATGTCTAGACAGTAAATGTTTATAGTTTCAAACAATAGTCAAATACACAGTCAGAGTCACTCTTTTTAGACATTGCAAACAGTTTTACATCAAACCCAAACAAACCAATAATACATTGTCCATTAGGATGTGGCCCTGAACAGTGCTTAACAGGAAGTTCAAAATTGGCTCTGACAATACTTAATATCCTTTGCATTTTTTTCCCACAGGTATGTTGCCTGTAAAATTAAAACGGGCAAAATGTTTTTTAAAACCCAATTCATACAATCTCAGTTTTACCACATTCTTGCCGAGATAGGCCTTTTTTTTAAATAAATCGCCTGTGCACATGCCGGCAAGTTCAGGAGTGGGAGTAGATGTGGGTGGGCATCTACAGTATTTTAATAAATCCATTGAATATAGACTACACCGTCACAAAGAAATCCATTATTAATTAGTTTTTAGGCAAATCCTAAAAAACATAAGACTAATAAAATGTCTTTTCAAAAGAATAGAATGGCATATATTGGGTTTAATTATGTGACTGGTCTGTGCAGTCTATGGGCTACATCATGCACATGAAATCCATAGTTATTTTGTTCGTTAAACAGACCAGACACATGTAGGCTACCCTGATCACAATCAACATACATATTTTATAGTAGGCTAAGAATATAATGAAATACAACAGAATAAAATACAAATAATATTTTTGCCACACAACATGTGGAACCGCTGTCATGAAACAAGTGATGTTTTGAAAACAGCCCAAGGCAAGATCATGCTTTTTACATTTTTTATCCATGTTTCAGCTCTTACCATCACTCCACTTTGTTAGGGAGCAGACTTAGGGTCTTACATGGAGTATCTTGGCTAACATTACGACAGTTTAATTGTAGAGGCTTTGTCGCATACATGGTCTCAGAGCAATTTGTATTATTCTGTATTTAGTATGATATGTTATGTTTCGTATGGTGTGTTAATTAGTGGGATGTCCATCATCCATTTCGTATGACATGTTAGGAATTGCAATTTTTTGTTGCGGCTAACGTTAGCGAGGTGGCTAGTTGGCTTCCGCTAATGTTAGCTAGTTGGCTAACATTAGCTCTAGGGATTATTGGGTTAAGGGTAGGGGAAAGGTTAGCTAAACGGGTTAGGGTTAGAGTTAGCCAACATGCTAAGTAGTTGCAAAGTTGCAAAAAAAAAGTAAGTAGTTGCAAAGTTGCTAATTAGCTAAAATGCTAAAGTTGTCAGAGATGAGATTCAAACAAGCAACCTTTGGGTTGCTAGATGTTTGCGTTATACTTATTATTATAGTATTATTAGCTAGTCGTCTACAGTAGTACTAAGTTACTGTCCAGTGCTGAACCTCTGTTCCACTGGGCACACACTGTTTGAATCAAACAGACGTTAAATTGATGCATATGTCCAGTGGAGTATGACTGAAGACTAGTACTGGTATCTGGTTAACTGCAGTCATCAGTAATACCTCCACCCACAGCAAACAATCAAAAGTTGTTGCTGAAAAAAGCAGTTCATTGCTATTTTATTTATTTTATTTAACTAGGCACGTCAGTTAAGAACAAATTCTTATTTACAATGATGAACTACTTGTAAAGCCCCCCCAGCCAAACCCTCCCCTATCTCGGGCGACGCTGGGCCAATTGTGCGCGGCTCTATGCTAAACGGAATAAATAGCAGAATTATCAGTATGATGAAGGAATTCTAAGAGGGCCATTACCAAAATCCCTTCGAGCCTTACCGACGCCCATTAAATAAGGTTTTGTACAAATTAGAAGATTATGCCAGGATCAAGAAGAACTTTCACCATTCCTTGTTTTTAGCCCTCGAGCCCATTGTTTGTTAATCATCAATAATTAACTATATTTATGAAACCACAGCCCCTCAAGGCTTGTAATGATATTCTCAATAGGTACATTCAACACTAAAATAACGCCCTGATGCAAGAGTGCTTGTTTAAATCAAAAACAAATGTTAAAATTTAAATCAAATTTAGTGCAAGTTTCAGGTCACATCAGAGCTAGTCTTGGAAATCCCAGACCTAGGGCAACAAGTACATTGTGGGAAGCAACCGGTATGTCTAGAGAGATCAGGGCTGAAGAGTGGTTCCATATGGACACCAGAGCTATAGTTATCGTTGGTAGTTGGTAGTGCTGCATGCCATACTGTATATCGAAGAATTCACACATTACTTAGTCTTATGCATTTCCACTATCCCTCTCAGTGCTGAAGATTCTTATTTGTGATTGTGCTACAGTACCAAAGCGGGATGCCAATTAGTCCGCACCACTCTATTCAAATATATAGTTCTAATGTAGCCATCTGTGAGCCAGTTTTATTAATGGCCTGTGCACCAGTCTGTGGCTGGCTATGTCAGAACCATGGTGATTTGTAGTCTATGTACAGTACATGTTTAGTATTCTCTTGTGTGAGAGAGCTTTTTCCCTCCTTAACCTCCATGCTCATGGGTCAAATCGGAATGCCCCAAAATAGCTGGATGAGTCCTCTGCGTGCACGGCTGTAGGCGACGACACAGAAACAAAGATCTCATCCCCGGCCCTCAGCTCAAACAGGCCTCCCTGGTAGACAGAGTGGAGGGCATACTCTGTGTCAGGCGCCCAGCACTTGGTGCCCACCCCCTTCAGCAACTGAAGGGGCTTGGCGTATGACGTCTTCTTGTAAACACACTGGACCAGCTGGTAGCTGGAGGTGCCCCCATGGTGGTTACCCCCCTCGTGGGTGAGGGAGGGATAGCGGAAGTACACCTGGGCATACAAGTAATAACGTCCGGACCGGGGGATGCGTAGGCGTCCATGAGACAGGGTCATGTTGTGGAGATGGGAGCCGAAACTCTGGTTGCCCCAGGACCGGACCGGGTGGCGGCAGGACTGATGCAGGTCTTTCTGAGGGGCCAGGGATATAGGGCCTATAAGGAGGACAAAGGAAGATATTTCACTACAGACAGTCCATTCAAAGCATTACTACTGTAGATGTAAGATGAGAGATGAGATGAGTCGAAGATGAGTCGGCCTATACAGTGGCTTGCGAAAGTATTCACACCCCTTGGCATTTCTCCTATTTTGTTGCCTTACAACCTGGAACTAAAATAGATTTTTGGGGGGTTTGTATCATTTTAAGGGGGTTTGTATCATTTGATTTACACAACATGCCTACCACTTTGAAGATGCAAAATATTTTATCTTCTGAAACAAACAATAAGACAAAGAAACTGAACACTTGAGCGTGCATAACTATTCACCCCCCAAAGTCAATACTTTGTAGAGCCACCTTTTGCAGCAATTACAGCTGCAAGTCTCTTGGGGTATGTCTCTATAAGCTTGGCACATCTAGCCACTGGGATTTTTTCCCATTCTTCAAGGCAAAACTGATCCAGCTCCTTCAAGTTGGATGGGTTCCGCTGGTGTACAGCAATCTTTAAGTCATATCACAGATTCTCAATTGGATTTATGTGTGGGCTTTGACTAGCCCATTCCAAGACATTTAAATGTTTCCCCTTAAACCACTCGAATGTTGCTTTAGCAGTATGCTTAGGGTCGTTGTCCTGCTGGAAGGTGAAACAGGTTTCCCTCAAGAATTTCCCTGTATTTAGCCCCATCCATCATTCCTTCAATTCTGACCAGTTTCCCAGTCCCTGCCGATGAAAAACATCCCCACAGATGTGTTGATGCTGCCTCCACCATGCTTTACTGTGGGGATGGTGTTATCGGGGTGATGAGGTGTTGGGTTTGCGCCAGACAAAGCGTTTTCCTTGATGGCAAAAAAAAACAATTTTAGTCTCATCTGACCAGAGTTGCTTCTTCCATATGTTTGGGGAGTCTCCCACATGCCTTTTGGTGAACACCAAACAGTTTTTTCTTTAAGCAATGGCTTTTTTTCTGGCCACTCTTCTGTAAAGCCCAGCTCTGTGGAGTGTACAACTTAAAGTGGTCCTATGGACAGATACTCCAATCTCTGCTGTGGAGCTTTGCAGCTCCTTCAGGGTTATCTTTGGTATCTTTGTTGCCTCTCTGATTAATGTCCTCCTTGCCTGGTCTGTAAATTTTGGTGGGTGGCCCTCTCTTGGCAGGTTTGTTGTGGTACCATATTCTTTCCATTTTTATTTTTATTTTTTATTTTTACCCCTTTTTCTCCCCAATTTTCGTGGTATCCAATCGCTAGTAATTACTATCTTGTCTCATCGCTACAACTCCCGTACGGGCTCGGGAGAGACGAAGGTCGAAAGCCATGCGTCCTCCGAAGCACAACCCAACCAAGCCGCACTGCTTAACACAGCGCGCCTCCAACCCGGAAGCCAGCCGCACCAATGTGTCGGAGGAAACACCGTGCACCTGGCCCCCTTGGTTAGCGCACACTGCGCCCGGCCCGCCACAGGAGTCGCTGGAGCGCGATGAGACAAGGATATCCCTACCGGCCAAACCCTCCCTAACCCGGACGACGCTAGGCCAATTGTGCGTCGCCCCACGGACCTCCCGGTTGCGGCCGGCTGCGACAGAGCCTGGGCGCGAACCCATTCTTTCCATTTTTTAATAATGAATTTAATGGTGCTCTGTGGGATGTTAAAAGTTTCTGATATTTTTCATAACTTAACTCTGATCTGTACTTCTCCACAACTTTGTCCCTGACCTGTTTGGAGAGCTCCTTGGTCTTCGTGGTGCTGTGTGCTTGGTGGTGCCCCTTGCTTAGTGGTGTTGCAGACTCTGGGGTCTTTCAGAACAGGTATATACATTGAGATCATGTGACACTTAGATTGCACACCGATGGACTTTATTTAACTAATTATGTGACTTCTGAAGGTAATTGGTTGCTTCCAGATCTTATTTCGGGACTTGATAGCAAAGGGGGTGAATACATATGCACGCACCACTTTTTTTTTTTTTTTTTTTTTAAACAAGTTCTTTTTTTCATTTCACTTCACCAATTTGGACTATTTTGTGTATGTCCATTAAATGAAATCCAAATAAAAATACATTTAAATTACAGGTTGTAATGCAAAAAAAATGGAAAAACGCCAAGGGGGATGAATACTTTTACAAGGCACTGTAGGTAATTGGATTCCTTTAACTTTGGCGAAATCTGTGCAGTAGGGAAACAGCATTAAGGTGGATGGATAGGAGAAAGAGAAAGCAGCAAGCAAAAAATCAGTCAAGAAACAAATAAGTATTGCTATTCTGACGTATTTGTTAATGAGGACAACATTACTGCGTTCCTGGATACATGATCAGAGATTTCTGGTGATCTGAATATGAAAACAGCGCCCTGTATGTGAAGTCTGAGGTTTATGTGAAATCATGACATAGTTTCAGTGAATTGGTTTCAGAGATGAGCGATGCAACGCCTTTATTTGCTCAGATAGTCTTTGAAGATGTTCAGGTTCGGTTCCAGGCATAAGCGGTCGCTTCGGACCCCCGGACGTTAAAATAAATATTTTAAAGAAATTAGTCAGGGTCTCAACTTACAATTGAGAGTAAGAATAGTATGTAATTTTTTTTAAATTTGGATGTGCATCAGCAGTTTTTCTCTTGTTATGTCAGTCACTGACAGTCACTCAATTGGCCATGTCAGCTAACAACGTTAGACTGGTAGTTAGTCTAGCCAGCTATCTAAACTTGTAGTAATCGGCCAGATACCGACCGGGCCCACATTGATTTTCTAAGTCATTCTCACACATTAATCATATTAACATGGTATAAGTCATTAAAGAATGTGTAGAATTGCAGGAAATTTGCAATAAAATTGCAAGGTTTTCATTCCGATCCATGGCAAAATGTGTAGAATTGCAGAAAACGTACTTAAAACTGCAATATTTTCTCTACGTTCCATGGAAAAATGTGTAGATTTGCATGAAATTAACTAAAACTTAAATATTTCACTACACCGTCAAGAGGGATACCACCAAAATATTTGCTGTGAGTTGGGGTGCGACCCAATCAAATTGCTTAGGGCCCCCAAAAGGATAGAGCTGGCCCTGCAGATGTTTGAGTGTTTTTAAAGCTATACTGTTGAAATTGACTGACATTCTGCAATTTTATCCCAGCATAAAAACATTAGATTACATTAGATTAAACAAAATCAAAACAACTGAATGTCCCACCAAAAGAACAAGCAAGCACAAACATACTAGTCTCCCATACCTTGTAAGCTACTGTCTCGGAGTGTGAGGTGAGCAGAGGGCTTCTGATGCCCTGCAGAACTGACGGGCTTGGTTCTGGGCTGGGCACTGGGCTCTGAAAAGGAGCATAGCAGTGAGAGAACAGTAGCACCAGGAGTGGATATTAGATAGATAAGATATGCTATAATGATGATGATGACTGATGGATGGATGATTACCTGGAACGGCGTGTTTTGAAATAATATTTTCTGTCACCTGAAAGACAAAAAACCT
Source organism: Salvelinus namaycush (assembly GCF_016432855.1). Lineage (NCBI taxonomy): Eukaryota > Metazoa > Chordata > Actinopteri > Salmoniformes > Salmonidae > Salvelinus > Salvelinus namaycush. The sequence goes on along the minus strand of NC_052332.1, from coordinate 31,555,048 downwards.
TTTTAAGATGTGGCATAGAGCTCAATAGTGAACACACAGCATAGGATTGAGTATAGTACAGCCTATCTATGACATGCAGTGCAGCATTCTTCTTGAGCAATCCAATTCTTTGTAATTCCAATTTCATGCTGAACACAATTCTTTTTTTTACAAGCTCTTTTGACAAAGTCGAGAGGGTACACATTTTATTGGGACCTGGACACATCCCAGTAAATTATCTCACTCCCTAGATTTAATGGAAAAACACAAGGAGGAGACAGACCAGATGTGCGACTGCCTCAATTCGTTTTTCAACTGAAATAATGAAAAACAGCTGTGCTCTTTGAAGATGAATCACCATGCACTCTCAAATGCTACTCCCACTCACCCCTTGATCAGGATATACACTACCGTTCAAAAGTTTGGGGTCACTAAGAAATGTCCTTGTTTTCCATGAAAACATACATGAAATGAGTTGCAAAATGAATAGGAAATATAGTCAAGATGTTGACAAGGTTATAAATAATGATTTTTTATTTAAATAATAATTGTGTCCTTCAAACTTTGCTTTCGTAAAAGAAACCTCGATTTGCAGAAATGACAGCCCTGCAGACCTTTGGCATTCTAGTTGTCAATTTCTTGAGGTAATCTGAAGAGATTTCACCCCATGCTTCCTGAAGCACCTCCCACATGTTGGATTGGCTTGATGGGCACTTCTTACGTACCATACGGTCAAGCTACTCCCACAACAGCTCAATAGGGTTGAGATCCGGTGACCGTGCTGGCCACTCCATTATAGACAGAATACCAGCTGACTGCTTATTCCCTAAATAGTTCTTGCATAATTTGGAGCTGTGCTTTGGGTCATTGTCCTGTTGTAGGAGGAAATTGGCTCCAATTAAGGGCCGTCCACAGGGTATAGCATGGCATTGCGAAATGGAGTGATAGCCTTCCTTCTTCAAGATCCCTTTTACCCTGTACAAATCTCCCACTTTACCACCACCAAAGCACCCATAGACCATCACATTAGCTCCACCATGCTTGACAGATGGCGTCAAGCACTCCACCAGCATCTTTACATTTTTTCTGCGTCTCATGAAATATTCTTCTTCCTGATCCGAACACCTCAAACTTAATTAGTCTGTCCATAACACTTTTTTCCAATCTTACTCTGTCCAGTGTCTGTGTTCTTTTGCCCATCTTAATCTTTTCTTTTTATTGGCCAGTCTGAGATATGGCTTTTTCTTTGCAACCCTACCTAGAAGGCCAGCGTCCCGGAGTCGACCCTTCACAGTTGACGTTGAGACTGGTGTTTTGCAGGTACTATTTAATGAAGCTGCCAGTTGAGGACTTGTGAGGCATCTGTTTCTCAAACTAGACAATCAAATGTACTTGTCCTATTGCTCAGTTGTGCACCGGGGCCTCCCACTCCTCTTTCTATTCTGGTTAGAGACAGTTTGCGCTGTTCTGTGAAGGGAGTAGTACACAGCATTGTACGAGATCTTCAGTTTCTTGGCAATTTCTCGCATGGAATAGCCTTCATTTCTCAGAACAAGAATAGACTGACGAGTTTCAGAAGAAAGTTATTTTGTTTCTGTCCATTTTGAGCCTGTAATCGAACCCACAAGTGCTGATGCTCCAGATACTCAACTAGTCTAAAGAAGGCCAGTTGTATTGCTTCTGTACAACTTCTTTAGATCAGAACATCAGTTTTCAGCTGTGCTAACATAATTGCAAAAGGGTTTTTTAATGATCAATTAGCCTTTTAAAATTATAAAGTTTGATTAGCTAACAGAACGTGCCATTGGAACACAGCAGTGATGGTTGCTGATAATGGGCCTCTGTACGCCTATGTAGATATTCCATGAAAAATCTGCCGTTTACAGCTACAATAGTCATTTACAACATTAACAATGTCTCCATCTACTGTATTTCTGATCAATTTGATGTTACTTTAATGGACAATTGTTTTTATTTTCTTTCAAAAACACAGACATTTCTAAGTGACCCCAAACTTTTGAACGGTAGCTTCCTGCCATCCAGGACCTATATAATAGGCGGTGTCAGAGGAAAGGCCAAAAAATTGTCAGAGACTCCAGTCACCCAAGTTATAGACTGTTTTCTCTGCTACCGCACGGCAAGCGGTACCAGAGCGCCAAGTCTAGGACCAAAAGGCTCCTCAACAGCTTCTACCCCCAAGCCATAAGACTGCTGAACAATTCATAAAATCGCCACCGGACAATTTACATTGACTGACTCCCCTCCCTTTTGTACACTGCTGCGACTCGCTGTTTGTTTGTTATCTATGCATAGTCATGTCGCCCCCACCTACATGTACAGATTACCTCAACTAGCCTGTACCCCCGTACACTGATTTGGTACCGGTGCCTCCCGTATATAGCCTCGTTATTGTTATTCTTATTGTGTTACTTTTTATTTTAGTCTACTTGGTAAATCTTTTCTTAACTCTTCTTGAACTGCACTATTGGTTAAGGGCTTGTAAGTAAGCATTTCACGGTAAAGTCTACACTTGTTGTATTCGGCACGTGACAAATAAAGTTTGATTTGATTCCATTTTTTTTAATGTGTATGACAGAAAGAGACCATAACGGATGATTCTTACAGCTTTACCTAATTAGTGCTGCAAGAATTTGTCCTTAACTGACTTGCCTAGAAAAGTTAAATAAATAAAACATTTTTTTTTTTTTAAAGATCACGTGAAATTCATGTGGTTTTTCGTAAGAGTAAACTAGAGAATTGAGTATGATGCAATGTGGACCATTGCTTTGTCTGATATTTGGGTTTAAGCTGAGGTTAGACCTCCATAAACAACCATGCTGATGAGGGTGATGCATCAGAGAGGAAGCTGATGTACTTAAGGTTCTGAAGAATTCCATCACTGGACTAAGCTCTGAGATCAGAAAAGTCAATACAGCATGTTACGAGTAAGGCAAAAGTGAATGCTATAATAACTATCTCCCTTGTTAAGAATTCCATAACCATGTGTATGTAGTACTTCTACAAACATCGTCGGTATTTCAATAGTTTGTAATGAACAAACGTTCATGTAAAAAACGATGACTGTGTAAATGAGACATTGACAGTTAAGCTCCTGCAGCCCTCCCACTCAAACACATTATGGATGACGGAGTGAGTGCTCCCCTCATCCAAGAATTAGATTGCCCACTGGGCACACACTGGTTGAATCCATGTTTCCTCGTCATTTCAATGGAATTACGCTGAACCAACGTGGAACAGACGTTGAATTGACGTCTGGCCCAGTGGGCGGGCTTTAACGGCAACTCAGATCAATTCAAACCTGTCGTTGAACAAAGACATACATCATGGCGGCATCAAACAGCAGGTGGTACCCACCTTGGTGACATAGGCCCTTATTCCCTGGGCCAGTTTGATGCAGGGCTCCCCAAACAGTTGAACCAGAGACTCCGGTATCTCCTGGTCTTTCTCCAGGGCATTAAGGAGCCCCAGGCAACGTAACTCCTCAGCCACCCCTTGACTCCTCACCTGCACAGCACAACCCACACAGGACAGGGATAAGTAGGCATCTTTGTCTGTATCTGTATTAGAGGACAAGGATGCAACTACTTTGTTTTGGGTTTCACCCATAAAAATATAGACCTAGTATCGCCATAACATCTGTGATGTAATTCTTTGAAATATTATTGTTCTATTTTCAAAGGATTAACTAACAGGCTTGATGGCACAGACCAGAAAGAGCGTGCTGCTTTTCATAAATACTATATATATAAAAAATTACTATATATTATATATTTATATATACTATTTAAATACTATATATACTATATATAAATACTTCCTGACTGATGTCTTTTTGCTTCAATATATCCACATCATTTTCCTTCTCATGACGCCATCTATTTTGTGAAGTGCACCAGTCCCTCCTGCAGCAAAGCACCCCCACATGATGATACTGCCACCCCCGTGCTTCACGGTATGGGTGGTGTTGTCACACCCTGGCCTTTGTTATATTGATTTTCTTTATTAGTTTAGTTAGGTCAGGGTGTGACATGGGGGATGTTTGTGTGTTTTGTCTAGTTTAGGGTGTGTGTATTGTTTAGGGGGTTTTGTAGTATGTATGGGGTTGTGTTCAGTGTAGGTGTTTAGGAAAGTCTATGGTTGCCTGATTTGGTTCTCAATCAGAGACAGCTGTTTATTGTTGTCTCTGATTGGGAGCCATATTTAAGGCAGCCATAGGCTTTAGGTGTTTGTGGGTAATTATCTATGTTTAACGTTTGTAGCTTGTGTATGCACTAACGTTTGTAGCTTCACGGTCGTTTGTTGTTTTGTTTTTTTTGTAAAAGTGTTCGTTTTCGTGTTTCGTCATCTCTATTAAAAGAAGATGTACTCATATCCCGCTGCGCCTTGGTCCGCTTATTATGACGATCGTGACAGAATTACCCACCAACCCAGGACCAAGCAGCGTGTGAAACAGCAACAGGACCCACCTACACAGGATTTATGGCAATGGGAGCAGGATCTGGGCTACACTACGTGGGAGGAGATCGACAGGTGGGCGATCGACCCAGGGCGAATGCCGGAGGCCGCCTGGGATTCTCTGGCGCAGTGCGAGGAGGGATACCGGGCGAATGGAGGCAGCACGACGACGCGGTAGGAAGCCTGTGAGTCAGCCCAAACAATTTCTTGGGGGGGGGGGCTAAAAGGGAGTGTGGCGAAGTCAGGTAGGAGACCTGCGCCTACTCCCTGTACTTACCGTGGAGAGCGAGAGTACGGGCAGACACCGTGTTACGCAGTAGAGCGCATGGTGTCTCCTGTACGTGTGCATAGCCCGGTGCGGTACATACCAGCTCCTCGTATCGGCCGGGCTAGATTGAGTATTGAGCCAGGTGCCATGAAGCCGGCTCAACGCGTCTGGTCTCCAGTGCGTCTCCTCGGGCCGGCTTACATGGCACCAGCCTTACGCATGGTGTCCCCGGTTCGCCTACATAGCCCGGTGCGGGTTATTCCACCTCCCCGCACTGGTCGGGCGATGGGGAGCATACAACCAGGTAAGGTTGGGCAGGCTCAGTGCTCAAGGGAGCCAGTACGCCTGCACGGTCCGGTATTTCCGGCGCCACCTCCTCGTCCCAGCCCAGTACCACCAGTGCCTACACCACGCATCAGGCTTCCTGTGCGTCTCCAGAGTCCTGTGTATCCTGTTGCTGCTCCCCTCACTAGCCCTGAGATGCGTGTCCCCAGCCCGGTACCACCAGTTCCGGCACCCCGCACTAGGCCTAATGTGCGTCTCCAGGGTCCAGTATGCCCTGTTCCTTCTCCCCGCACTAGCCTTGAGGTGCGTGTCCTCAGCCCGGTACCTCCAGTTCCGGTACCACGCACCAGGCCTACTGTGCGCCTCAGCCGGCCAGAGTCTGCCGTCTGCCCAGTGCCGCCTGCACTGTCCGTCTGCCCAGAGCCGTCAGAGCTGCCCGTCTGTCCCGAGCCGTCAGAGCTGCCCGTCTGTCCCGAGCCGTCAGAGCTGCCCGTCTGTCCCGAGCCGTCAGAGCTGCCCGTCTGTCCCGAGCCGTCAGAGCTGCCCGTCTGTCCCGAGCCGCTAGAGCCATCCGCCAGACAGGATCAGCCAGAGCCGTCCGCCAGACACGATCAGCCAGAGCCGTCCGCCAGACAGGATCAGCCAGAGCCGTCCGCCAGACAGGATCAGCCAGAGCCGTCCGCCAGACAGGATCTGCCAGAGCCGTCCGCCAGCCATGACCAGCCAGAGCCGTCCGCCAGCCATGACCAGCCAGAGCCGTCCGCCAGCCATGACCAGCCAGAGCTGTCCGCCAGCCATGACCAGCCAGAGCCGTCAGCCAGCCATGACCAGCCAGAGCCGTCAGCCAGCCATGACCAGCCAGAGCCGTCAGCCAGCCATGACCAGCCAGAGCCGTCAGCCAGCCATGACCAGCCAGAGCCGTCAGCCAGCCAGGATCCGCCAGCCAGCCAGGATCCGCCAGCCAGCCAGGATCCGCCAGAGCCAGTCAGCCAGGATCCGCCAGAGCCATCTGCCAGTCATGAGCTGCCCCTCAGTCATGAGCTGCCCCTCAGTCCGGAGCTGCCCCTCAGTCCGGAGCTGCCCCTCAGTCCGGAGCTGCCCCTCCGTCCAGTGGCGCCCTATGGGATGGTAATCAGTCCGGGACTCGCCGTTCCAGAGGCGCCACCAAAGCGGGTAGTGACTATGGTGGAGGGGGGTCCACGTCCCGCACCCGAGCCGCCACCATAGGAAGGCCCACCCGGACCCTCCCCTTCTGTGTCAGGTTTTGCGGCCGGAGTCCGCACCTTTGGGGGGGGGGGGGTACTGTCACACCCTGGCCTTTGTTATATTGATTTTCTTTATTAGTTTAGTTAGGTCAGGGTGTGACATGGGGGATGTTTGTGTGTTTTGTCTAGTTTAGGGTGTGTGTATTGTTTAGGGGGTTTTGTAGTATGTATGGGGTTGTGTTCAGTGTAGGTGTTTAGGAAAGTCTATGATTGCCTGATTTGGTTCTCAATCAGAGACAGCTGTTTATTGTTGTCTCTGATTGGGAGCCATATTTAAGGCAGCCATAGGCTTTAGGTGTTTGTAGGTAATTATCTATGTTTAACGTTTGTAGCTTGTGTATGCACTAACGTTTGTAGCTTCACGTCGTTTGTTGTTTTGTTTTTTTGTAAAAGTGTTCGTTTTCGTGTTTCGTCATCTCTATTAAAAGAAGATGTACTCATATCCCGCTGCGCCTTGGTCCGCTTATTATGACGATCGTGACAGGTGTTCTTTCGCTTACAAGCCTCCCCCTTTTTCCTCCAAACATAATGATGGTCATTATGGCCAAACAGTTCTATTTTTGTTTCATCAAACCAGAGGACATTTCTCCAAAAAGTACAATCTTTGTCCCCATGTGCAGTTGCAAACCGTAGTCTGGATTTTTTATGGTGGGTTTGGAGCAGTGGCTTCTTCCTTGCTGAGCGGGCCTTTCAGGTTATGTCGATATAGGACTCGTTTTACTGTGGATATAGATACTTTTGTACCCGTTTCCTCCAGCATCTTCACAGGTTCCTTTGTTGTTGTTCTGGGATTGATTTGCACTTTTCGCACCAAAGTACGTTCATCTCTAGGAGACAGCATGGTCCCATGGTGTTTATACTTGCGTACTATTGTTTGTACAGATGAACGTGGTGCCTTCAGGCGTTTGGAAATTGCTCCCAAGGATGAACCAGACTTGTGGAGGTCTATTTTTTTTTCTGAGGTATTGGCTGATTTCTTTTGATTTTGCCGTGATGTCAAGCAAAGAGGCACTGAGTTTGAAGGTAGGCCTTGAAATACAACCATAGGTACACCTCCAATTGACTCAAATTATGTCAATTAGCCTATCGGAAGCTTCTAAAGCCATGACATAATTTTCTGGAATTTTCCAAGCTGTTTTAAAGGCACAGTCAACTTAGTGTATGTAAACTTCTGACCCACTGGAATTGTGATACAGTGAATTATCTGATATAAGTGAAATAATCTGTCTGTAAACAATTTTGGGAGAAATTACCCGTGTCATGCACAAAGTAGATGTCCTAACCGACTTGCCAAAACGATAGTTTGTTAACAAGACATTTGTGGAGTGGTTGAAAAACGAGTTTTAATGACTCCAACCTAAGTATGTAAACTTCCGACTTCAACTGTATTGACGTATGCTGTGCTGTTAGTCACACTGCTGCAGTTGTACTTTTTCCAACACGATAACAACAAATGGCAAACATTCCCAGAAACTTGTTTTTGTTTTTATAAGTAATGCAGTACAAGATCAGTCATGTACATGATTTGATCGCTCTGCTTGGGTGCAAGTGAAACAACACCTTTCCATGCCCCCATTGCCAACACCTCTACAGAACTTTGCTGACTCAACTTGGCAGCTTTTGTAACTTTGTACAATACTTAATGCATTGTTAGTCAGAACTTATGATAAAGTTTGACATAGCATTGAGTTGCAGTGAATTACAAATCCCTTCCCTCTCAACTAGTATTTGCCTGGTGACTAGCAGTTTCATAAACTTTAATTGTTACTTCCAATGTGAGTGTTTTATTTCCTGAGGGATGTGGTTACTTTGGGTTTGTTTCTTCGACCCCAGACTCATATTAGTGACTCACTGGCTCTTTGTTTGTGCTGCTAACAGGCTCTGCCATCATTGTAACAAACAATCCCATGCCAGACTATAGAAAGAGGAGAATTTGACCCATGTAATTAGTACACTGATTAGACCTGACAGCTCCAGACTACATTGATTATTACAGTCATATTAATCTACATCCAATTACAACGTCTTCAGTGTATGCTGATACTTTATGTAGACAGATTCCACTTTTAATCAGCAGATATCATACAATCTAAATGGGAAAGTGTACTGTCTTTGGAAGTACGCATTATAGTTCTGATTAGGAGGTGAAGAATAATGTAGCCTACTGTATATGTATTTATTATCTGTAGCTAGAATACTGCTTTTTAGAGTATTTGTAACAGGTTTATATAGGGTAGTTAGTTCATATACTCTTAATTATTAGATACGTGTTATTTTATTGGCAGACTGATTTGCATCACCTCAAGAAGACTATATAGGCAACTACATACTTAGTAAATGTTTTTTTTATGCATGTACTCTGAATGTGTTGGCATAACTTTCCTGACTGGAGAACCAACTGTGAGCTGGAAAAGGAGAGCCTAAACAGAAGTTTTCTGGTTGTCATGCGAACATCAGCTGTTTTGTAAAAGAAAACGCCTTACCTGAGCAACTGACATGTTCAAGAAGACGAGGAGTCCAGTTGTCGAAGCTACTTGCAGTACAACCACGACAATAACGATCATTGGGACCCATAACTTTGACTGGACGTCTCGTCGGCTGTTTGATGCGGCCATGATATGTCTTTGTTCAACGACAGGTCTGAATTGATCTCGAGTTGCCATAAAATACAATTGGTGGATGAGGGGGGGGCACCAACTCCGTCATCCATAACACTGTCAATATTTTCTCTGTTGAGTGGGAGGGCTGCAAGGGCTAAACTGTCCAAATTCAACATCGCCCACGTGTCATTGTTTTGCCGAACACAAGGGCGCTTTTTTCCCTGAGCGTTTGTATACTAATCTCCCGTGGAAGATTCTGTAGCCTAAAGCCTGCTACAAGTACTCGGTTTTCTAATTTGAACAGTCAACCTCACTATTTTAGTTGGCTCTAATGCTATATGTTTGGATCTGCTTTTTGCAAATAGGTAGGCTAAGTTTGACATGGTTGGTTTATTGATGCTTGATTTGTGTTCATCTAAAATGTAGCCTGTTTTTGTGGTCCTACGTGTTCAGTAGGTTATTGATATTGAGCTTTATTTGTAACACTCAAAGGCTCACATTCCCTCAGAGTGAGAAGAAGACATTTTGTCTGTCCACAAACCAAACTGGCAGCCCCCAGTTTCCTCACTGGTCCAGTAGATTCTAGCTGCAGACCTCATCTTTCAGGACCGTCATCTCTCAGGCCCCTCTCTATACTGACACCTACTGGAGACCTCATCTCTCAGGCCCTTCCCCTCATCTCTCAGGCCCCTCTGATGAACCGCACAGGGAAAACGAACCCCCTCTTTCAATTGGCTCCTGAATGCTTATCATTTCATTGGCTCCTGACTACTTCCTCATTCTACGGGTCACAGTAGCAGCCGTTTTTTTAAACTTCATTTTGATTTGTCTACCTGAATAGAAATAGCCTATTGTTGCTGCTTTATAATCATTATTTATGTATTTTAGTTCATGGAATGCTGCTCGTGTCACTATCCCAATTTGTTTAATTTACTTGTTTATTTCATTCTATTTGGGAGACAATGAATTTAAACATATTTTGCATTATTGAAATATTATGAATTATGTTGGATGATGACAATAATCCTGTCTGACAGAGAGTTCAGTCCTATGGCAATCCTGTCTGACAGAGAGTTCAGTCCTATGGCAATCCTGTTTGACAGAGAGTTCAGTCCTATGGCAATCCTGTTTGACAGAGAGTTCAGTCCTATGGCAATCCTGTCTGACAGAGAGTTCAGTCCTATGGCAATCCTGTGACAGAGAGTTCAGTCCTATGGCAATCCTGTCTGACAGAGAGTTCAGTCCTATGGCAATCCTGTCTGACAGAGAGTTCAGTCCTATGGCAATCCTGTCTGACAGAGAGTTCAGTCCTATGGCAATCCTGTCTGACAGAGAGTTCAGTCCTATGGCAATCCTGGAAGATGAAGATGTGTTCTAGATGACTCCTGCCGGGAATTATATATTTTAACTAAGCCTACCTTTCTCTTTAAGACTGTAGGTTCTATGTCAACATTTCTGACTGACTGCCGAAAGAATCTCTCCTCTCGTGCACATGACATGGTTCTGGTCGTAGAGGCTGGTGCGTAGCATAGTTTGGAAATATGAAAAGGCTGACAGCTCCCCTCACCCAGTTCATATTGGACATAGACATCTCCCCTCGCCCAGTTCATATTGGACATAGACGGCTCAGATTTTATTATACTGTGTATCCATAGGCCTACCTCTGCAGTGTTTTAACCTGATGTTTGGATGTACTGATCCTGTGCAGGTGTTGTTACACGTGGTCTGCCACTGCGAGGAGGATCAGCTGTCCGTCCTGTCTCCCTGTAGCGCTGTCTTAGTACGAACATGGCAATTTATTGCCCTGGCCACATCTGCAGTCCTCATGCCTCCTTGCAGCATGCCTAAGGCACGTTCACGCAGATGAGCAGGGACCCTGGGCATCTTTATTTTGGTGTTTTTCAGAGTCAGTAGAGTTAGCTTTGCGACAGTATCAAAAATACATTTTGGATTGTTCTTATTTTCCTCAATTGAGTTGGAAAAATAGGATGATCGAGCAGCAGTGAGGGCTCTTCGATACTGCACGGTACTGTCTTTCCAAGCTAGTCGGAAGACTTCCAGTTTGGTGTAGTACCATTTACATTCCAATTTTCTGGAAGCTTGCTTCAGAGCTCAGGTATTTTCTGTATACCAGAGAGCTAGTTTCTTATGACAATTCTTTTTAGTTTTTAGGGTTGCGACTGCATCTAGGGTATTACGCAAGGTTAAATTGAGTTCCTCAGTTAGGTGGTTAACTGATTTTGGTATTCTGACGTCCTTGGGTAGGTGGAGGGAGTCTGGAACGGCATCTAGGAATCTTTGGGTTGTCCGAGAATTTATAGCACGGCTTTTGATGATCCTTGGTTGGGGTCTGAGCAGATTATTTATTGCGATTGCAAACGTAATAAAATGGTGGTCCGATAGTCCAGGATTGTGAGGAAAAACATTAAGATCCACAACATTTATTCCACAGGACAAAACTAGGCCCCGAGTGTGACTGTGGCAGTGAGTAGGTCCGGAGACATATTGGACAAAACCCACTGAGTCGATGATGGCTCCGAAAGCCTTTTGGAGTGGGTCTGTGGACTTTTCCATGTAAATATTAAAGTCACCAAAAATTGGAATATTATCTGCCATGACTACAAGGTCCAATAGGAATTCAGGGAACTCAGTGAGGAACGCTGTATATGGCCCCGGAGGCCTGTAAAAAGTAGCTATTAAAAGTGATTGAGTAGGCTGCATAGATTTCATGACTACAAGCTCAAAATACGAAAACAGTAATTTTTGGGGGAATTGACATTTTCTATCGTAAATGTTAGCAACACCTCCGCCTTTGCGGGATGCGTGGGGGATATGGTCACTAGTGTAACCAGGAGGAGAGGCCTCATTTAACACAGTAAATTCATCAGGCTTAAGCCATGTTTCAGTCAGGCCAATCACATCAAGATTATGATCAGTGATTAGTTCATTGACTATAACTGCCTTGAAAGTGAGGGATCTAACATTAAGTAGTACCCTATTTTGAGATGTGAGATATCACAATCTCTTTCAATAGTGGCAGGAATGGAGGAGGTCTTTATTCCAGTGAGATTGCTAAGGCAAACACCGCCATGTTTAGTTTTGCCCAACCTAGATCGAGGCACAGACACGGTCTCAATGGGGATAGCTGAGCTGACTACACTGACCGTGCTAGTGGCAGACTCCACTAAGCTGGCAGGCTGGCTAACAGCCTGCTGACTGGCCTGCACCCTATCTCATTGTGGAGTTAGGGGAGTTAGAGCCCTGTCTATGTTCGTAGATAAGATGAGATCCCCCCCTTAAGCTAGGATGGAGTCCGTCACTCCTCAGCAGGCCAGGCTTGGTCCTGTTTGTGGGTGAGTCCCATAAAGAGGAGCAATTATCTACAAATTCTATCTTTTGGGAGGGGCAGAAAACAGTTTCAACCAGCGATTGAGTTGTGAGACCCTGCTGTAGAGCTCATCACTCCCCCTAACTGGGAGGGGGCCAGAGACAGTTACTCAAATGCTGACACATTTTACATGCTGATTTACACACTGAAGCTATGTTGCGCTTGGTGACCTCTGACTGTTTCATCCTAACATCGTTGGTGCCGACGTGGATAACGATATCCCTATACTCTCTACGCTCGCCAGTTTTAGCCTTAGCCAGCACCATCTTCAGATTAGCCTTAATGTTGGTAGCCCTGCCCCCTGGTAAACAGTGTACGATCGCTGAATGATTCATTTTAAGTCTGTGGGTAATTACTGCGGGTAATGGAGTTGCCAATGACTAGAGTTTTCAATTTGTCAGAGCTAATGGTGGGAGGCTTCGGCGTCTCAGACCCCGTAACCGGAGGAGTAGAGACCAGAGAAGGCTCGGCCTCTGACTCCGACTTGCTGCTTAATGGGGAAAACCGGTTGAAAGTTTCTGTCGACTGAATGAGCGACACCGGTTGAGCATTCCTACAGCATTTCCCTCCAGAAGCCATGAGAAAGTTGTCCGGCTGCAGGGACCGTGCGAGGGGATTTATACTAACGTTACTATCTGTACTTACTGGTGGCACAGACGCTGTTTCATCCTTTCCTACACTGAAATGACCCTTGCCTAACGATTGTGTCTTCTTCTGGGCTTGCAGCACAGCTATCCTCGCCATAAGGCGATCGTTCTTCTGTATATTATGAGTATAGCGACTGCAATTAGAAGGCATCATGTTAATGTTACTACTTAGCTTCGGCTGGTGGAGGTCCTGACGAACCACATCCAGATAAAGCATCCGGGGTGAAAAAGTTGAATGAAAAAAGTGGGAAAAAAATAAAAATATAAAACGGTAATTCAAAAGTAAAAAACGTAAAGTTGGCAACAAACCATACAGCAGCGCATAAACAAGTCTACAAGCTGTAACCGAAAATGACGGATAAAATCTGCAAATCTGTGTATGAGACCAATACACTTTGATTTGATTTACACTCACACAAGCTGGGCAGAGAAGGCACACAGGCCCTCTCTCCCTGTCAACTAATTCAACATAAGTCATACTGACCCAGACTCACTCTTAAGCACAATAACAGGATGCATTTTCATTCACAATCATAACAGTAGGCCCTTGCATAGTAAAACAGTATCCCACAGCAGCCTCAGGAGTGTGCTATTGAAAATAGGAGTGAGGCCATCACACAGGTCCCAACTGAAACATTTGAAGAAGCGAGAGAGAGAGAGAGAGAGAGAAAGAGAGAGAGAGAGACGGACAGAGAGAGAGAGAGAGAGCGAAAGAGAGAGCGAGCGAAAGAGAGAGAGACGGACAGAGATAGAAACACACACACACACATAAGAAAATGGGTGGTTGGAGTTGCAAAGAAAGAACATCCAGAGATGGACGGTATAGTGTTGTGCAGTCATTGTCAGACTGAAATCCCACACACTTCCCCAGACTCTCTGGCTTGATTAGGATGTTGCAGTAGGTCTTTTTCAGAACGTGGTTAACACACCGGGCTCGGCTGTGATAGCCCACTATCAGGTTCAACAGCAACTAACACAAAGACAGAGATGGGTTGGCAGGTCATCAGCTTTAGGGTAGCCTGGAGTTAAGGTAGAGTTGTTGGAATGCAGAAATGGTTTATATACTGTAGACTGGGGTTGTATGTATGGGAAGAATGAGCGCAGGAGTGCTGTATGTAAATGTGTGCAATGTGTATGTGCGTGTAAATACTGTAAGTGAATGTATGTGTGTGTGTGTGTGTGTGTGTGTGCGTGCGTGCGTGCGTGCGTGCGTGCGTGCGTGCGTGCGTGTGTATGCTTGTGTGTGTGTGAGAGACTCACAGGCAGTTGGTGGTTGAAACCATTACAATACACACTTTCTGTTGTCCTAGTTGTAGCCAAGCAGCTAGCTAACACAGCTAACATTACGTTAGCTAGATAACTAGCTAACATTAGCTAGATAACGTTAGCTAGCTAACTCTTAGTACAAGTTAGATAGATAGATATGAAACACTAACTTAAAAGAAAAATCCACCCGAAAACTATCTTTTGGTATTTGTTTCATTAGTCCATTGTTGATATTGTCCCAAAATGTTTTGCATGTTAGCAATGAAGTTTTCAAGATATATAACTTTCAAAATACAGAAATACAGCTGGTATGATGGATTTTGCATCACATGGATTAATGAAACAAACAAAAGATAGTTTGTCGGTGGAGTTTTCCTTTGAACAGAAAGAAGTCTTCCGCTACCATCTCATGTGCCATGCCTGAAAGTGACGTTTACTCTGGCGTTGGAGAGGGGCCTGAGAGATGAGAGGGACCTGAGAGATGAGAGGGGCCTAAGAGATGAGAGGGAACCTAAGAGATGAGAGGGAACCTAAGAGATGAGAGGGAACCTAAGAGATGAGAGGGGCCTGAGAGATGAGAGGGGCCTAAGAGATGAGAGGGAACCTAAGAGATGAGAGGGGCCTGAGAGATGAGGCGTCTAGTGGGTGGCAATATAGACAGGGGACCTGAAAGATGAGGTCTTCAGTAGGTGGCAGTATAGAGAGGGGGCCTGAGAGATGAGGTCTGCAGCTGGACCCAATGGTCTGGTCACAGCTGAGATGTGGGGGTGAAATGGCTTAACTGTAATCAGAGCTATGTGTCCCTAGACATCATATAGGCCTACTCAAACTTGTGCTGGCTGTTGAGTGGGGACTTTTCAACATAATCTGCATTTTCACTGCATTCTCAGTCCCCCCTGTGTCCTCACTGCCTTCTTTGGCACTGTCTATTCCAACACAGCTGGATTGTGTGTATGCAGAGGCCTTATGGACCTTGCAGCTGTGCATCCGACTGCAGATTTAATACACACACACATTCCTGGTGTTAAATGATTTGAGGGATTTAGGCCTATTTTTCCAGATATAATGTTTCAAGCGGGCTTCCATGTCTCAAGTAGTCAATGGCATACGGTTTGAAATGCACAGAGTGTCCTCTACTGTCAGAAACTCTCATTACATAGCCTACTACAGCAGCATAATGCTGCCGCTGGCTGGGGTGTTGGTCACCAGCGATGGTAACGTGATGTTACGGTTCATAAGCCCTTTATATGGTTCGTCGGCCCTTTATAAGGCCTACATAAACACTTCACAAATCATGTAAGTAAAGTAATGACACATTTGGCAAAGCATAGGTGAATTACTGGTGTTGCACAGGCCTAGGCAATGTGACAGTACCAGAACCATAGAAATATAATCTCATTCTAGTTGTGACCAGCACTCTGTGGTCATCATTCTGGAGCATCATAATTGGATTTCTCAGTCACTTCCACTGAACACTTGATGAAGAGCAAAACACAAACCTATCAGCAACCTATTGGCCTGAGTGACACCCAAGTCTAGATGCTGGACCTCATCAGTTGAAAATGTATAGACATTTAATTTCTTTCCTTTTTTTCCCCAACGACCTGAAAACCCAGAGAGAGAACAACAGATGATCCTTATCTGTAGCCTAATTTAAAAAAAAAAAGGTTTAGTCATTTTATTTTTCGTGCTAATCAAGTGGCCCATGTGTGGGTTATTTTCTTAAACAATCTGGCTAACTGTTATAAAATTATACAATGTCCCCTCTGTTAGCAAGTGTGATTAAATCTGACTAGATCTGTTTTACTGTTAGTCAATAACGGGGATTAATTTTAACTGCCTAGACTAGACTAGACTGAAGTGGGCTAGACTGGGCTAGACTGGACTAGACTACACTAAACTGGTCTGGGCTGAAATTCATATAAAAGAATAGAATAGCAACCGGCAGCTTGTGTTTGTGTCTCTCACAAACAGAGATTAATTGGTTGGGTTAATTGACTGACTGATTGGTTGGTTGGTTGGGTTGAATAGTTTGACTTATTGATTGCCTCATTGATTCATAAATATATATACATTTTTTTGTTGGCTTTCCCAGTATCTAACACACCCAACCTCAGTACAGTGCTCCTGGAACAGTGTATGGGTTCAGTGTGGACAACGGCAGGTGGTGCCGTCTGCCAGCAACCCTGGTGAGCAGATCACATTTCACTAGATGTCTTTTCTCTCCCAGCCAGCTCCTCAGATGGAGAGAGAGAGAGAGGGGGCTGGAGAAGAGAAATGGACAGGGAGATAGAGAGTAAAGGAGAGTGTAGATGCAGAAATGCATGAAGACACTGTGTATATTCTCTATAAACTGCTGGAGAAAATACAAAAGGAGGGAGAGATGGTGAAAATAAAGGAGAAGGGTGATGAGAGCGCAAAGGAAGAAATTAAGACAAGGATGGAGGAGGTAGAGAGGAAGGAGAAGGAGGTGGCAATGCAGGGAGATGAGATCCAGAGGGTGAGGAAGGAAGACAAAGAAGTGAAGAAGAGGGAGGAGGTAGAGAGGAAGGAGAATGAGGTGGCAAGGCAGGGAGATGAGATCCAGAGGGTGAGGAAGGAAGACAAAGAAGTGAAGAAGAGGGAGGAGGTAGAGATGAAACATGAGAGTCTGGATAGGTGCAACTCCACATGATTCAAGGTTGCTGCATTTATGTTAGGGGAACATAGCAGGGGTGAAACTTAGGTGCAACTCCATACAATATGATATGTGGCTCTGTTCACGCCAGAGGAGATGAGCAGGAGTTAACGACTTGAGTTAAACTCCACATGATTATTGCATTTCACTTGCTTTCAGCAGCATCTATGAGTCACATGATTATCAACCAATGACACAGATGGTTCCTGATGTTGTGAGATTCTCTCTGGTGTTTACAGAACAATTGGTGCTGTGAGATTAGGATATCAGGATTCAAGAATGTTGTCAGAGTTAGGATATCAGGATTCAAGAATATTGTCAGAGTTAGGATATCAGGATTCAAGAATATTGTCAAGAGTTAGGATATCAGGATTCAAGAATGTTGTCAGTTAGGATATCAGGATTCAAGAATGTTGTCAGAGTTAGGATATCAGGATTCAAGAATATTGTCAAGAGTTAGGATATCAGGATTCAAGAATGTTGTCAGAGTTAGGATATCAGGATTCAAGAATGTTGTCAGAGTTAGGATATCAGGATTCAAGAATGTTGTCAGAGTTAGGATATCAGGATTCAAGAATGTTGTCAGAGTTAGTGTAACAGATGAATAATGTACTCTCCATGCGTTGTGTTTTCTCAAAATAAATCACTTCGGCCAGTGGTCCCAGTTGAGCATCATTTATTTCTGTTGTTAAATGGGAAACAGCACGTTAGTTGTGCAGGGCTTAACAGTGTTGATGGCTGTCGATGGCAAAATCTGTAGCATGAAGACAACCGTGTTAGCAGTGGTTTATGTGACCATGACATCGGTGTATGCTAGCTAACACACTTATTTACAGCAATCATATGCCAAAGCACATCCCAGAAAGCCCCTCAATCCCTAACAGGTACCATATACCCACACATGTATAAATCAGTAACGTACAGCAAACTTGTACACATTGTAAAATAGAAAATAGAAAACAGTATTCAGAACGTGACCTACCCCTTGCATCACCTTTTCCTACTGGGAAGACCTGACGTTCGCGATCTCCCCCTATCTGCAAGCGGGGCCAATCACAACACACCTTATTGTCATCAGAGTTGAACTAACCAATAAGAATGCTTGAACATTAAATACACATTTCTTTAGAGGCAAGTGGAAACATAACCAACCCCGTTACATTAGGATATCAGGATTCAAGAATGCTGTCAGAATTAGGATATTATAATTCAAGAATGCTGTCAGTGTTAGATTATCAGTATTCAAGAATGCTGTCAGGATTAGGATATCAGGACCTGCTTCGACAAAACAACTGTAACAATAGTAGCAAAGGATGCAATATATGGGATATTATAAACTGGGTGGTTCGAGCCATGAATGCTGATTGGCTGAAAGCCGTGGTATATCAGACCGTATACCACAGGTATGACAAAACATGTATTTTTACTGCTGTAATTACGTTGGTAACCAGTTTATAATAGTAATAAGGCACCCCCTCGGGCCTTACGGCTTAAATGTATGATTGCTACATAATGCACGGGATGTTAAGGCATAAATGTGTTAAAGCGTGTATTCTTATTTGACATGTATGTAGTTCTGTCCTTGCCCTGTACTTGTCCATTAATGTTATGTATTATGTAATGTTTTAATATTTTGTGTGGACCCAGGAAGAGTAGCTGCTGCTTTGGTAGTAGCTAATGGGGATCTGAATAAACTACCAAATACTAAGACAGGCAGAAAGAGAAACTGGAGAAAAAGAGTAAGAAGCTAGAAGCGTTGGAGAAAGTTGGAAAAGGAGAAAGAGAAGTTGGAGAGGAAGAATAAGATAGTGGAACAGTTGAAAGTGGAGGTATGGAGAGAGAGAGAGTGTGGAGAGAGAAAGAGTGAGTGTGTGAGAGAGAGAGTGTGAGAGAGAAAGAGAGAGTGAGAGAGAGCGAGTGAGAGTGAGAGAGAGTCGGGGAGACAGAGAGAGAGATAATGGAAGGCGAGAAGGAAAGGATGAAGGAGGAGAACGAGAAAGAGAAGACAATATTGGGGGGAAAAAGCGATGGAGTTGGAGAAACACCGAAAGGTAAGACAGAACCTGTTGGACCTGAGACTGAACATAGAAAAGACTAGAGATGCCCTCATAAAGAGCAACGAAAGAGAGAACAGCTATGAGATGAAGATCAGAGCAATGGAGAACGAGAGGAGGGAGTTGATCTGCGGACTTATCAAGAACAACATGGGTGGCAGGTAGCATTGAGGTTAGAGCTTTGGGCCAGTAAACAAAAGGTTGCTAGTTCGAATACTGGAGCTGAAAAGGTGAGAAATCTGTCGCTATGCCCTTGAGCGAGGCATGACCTTCTGTTGAGTTTCCTTTAATACCTTGATAGTAGTCTGAGATCCACACCCTGGTGTATACTGCACATAGGCAGAGCCTTAGGATACGAATATTATACAGGTACTGTACCTCTATGGCCACCGCCATCAATCCCTAATATTACCTTGTATATAGCCAGAGACACTATTCAGTTGAGATGAAATGGATCCCAGGTAGCATGCTCTTGTTTGCATGAATTAAATCAAAGTAATGATGCTGGAACTGCAAAATGCAAACCCCTGTTAGGCCCAATGATGTATATAAACCCAGGATTGCTGATGCTGTGTGAGACTATGAAGCCGGCGGTCGGCCATTTCGGCCATATTGGTAGGAGCAGTCCTCCCATAGGAATGAATGATATTCTACAGAATTTCAATTAAATGTTTCAAGGACGAAATTGCATGTACAGTGCATTCGGAAAGTACTCAGACCCCTTCACTTTTCCACATTTTGTTACATTACAGCCTTATTCTAAAATTGATTAAATTAATGTTTTTCCTCACCAATCTACACACAATACCGCATGAAGACAAAGTGAAAACTGGTTTATAGACATTTTTGCAAATTTATTTAAAAAACAAAACTGAAATACCTTATTTACATAAGTATTCAGACCCTTCGCTATGAGACCCGAAATTGAGCTCAGGTGCATCCTGTTTCCATTGATCAACCTTGAGATGTTTCTACAACTTGATTGGAGTCCACCTGTGGTAAACTAAATTGATTGGACATGACTTGGAAAGGCACACACCTGTCTATATAAAGGTCCCACAGTTGACAGTTTATGTCAGAGCAAAAACAATCCATGAGGTCGAAGGAATTGTCCGTAGAGCTCCAAGACAGGATTGTGTCGAGGCACAGATCTTGGAAAGGGTACCAACACATTTCTGGAGCATTGAAGGTCCCCAAGAACACAGACGTTTGGAACCACCAAGACTCTTCCTAGAGCTGGCCACCTGGCTAAACTGAGCAAATATGGGAGAAGGGCCTTGGTCAGGGAGGTGACCAAGAACCTGATGGTCACTCTGACAGAGCTCCAGAGTTCCTCTGTGGAGATGAGAGAACCTTCCAGAAGGACAACCATCTCTGCAGAACTCCACCAATCAGGCCTTTACGCTAGAGTGCCTAGAAAGAAAGCACATAAGGGACTCTCAGACCATGAGAAGATTCCCTGGTTTAATGAAACCAAGATTGAACTCTTTGGCCTGAATGCCAAGCGTCACGTCTGGAGGAAACCAGGCATCGCTCATCACCTGGCCAATATCATCACTACTGTGAAGCATGATGGTGGCAACATCATGCTGTGGGGATGTTTTTCAGCCGCAGGGAGTGGGAGACTAGTCAGGATCGAGGGAAAGGTGAACGGAGCAAAGTACAGACAGATTCTTGATGGAAAAACTGCTCCAGAGCGCTCAGGACCTCAGACTGGGGCAAAAGTTCACCTTCCAACAGGACAACGACCCTAAGCACACAGCCAAGACAATGCAGGAGTGGCTTCGGAACAAGTCTCTGAATGTCCTAGAGTGGCCCAGCCAGAGCACGCACTTGAACCCGATCGAATATCTCTGGAGAGACCTGAAAATAGCTGTGCAGCAACGCCCCCCCCATCCAACCTGACAGAGCTTGAGAGGGTCTGCAGATAAGAATGGGGGAAACTCCCCAAATACAGGTGTGCCAAGCTTGTAAAGTCATACCCAAGATGACTCGAGGCTGTAATCGCTGCCAAAGGTGCTTCAACAAAGTACTGAGTAATGGGTCTGAATACTTATGTAAATGTGATATTTCAGTTTTTAATACATTTGCAACAATTTCTGCTTTGTCATTATGGGGTATTGTGGGTAGATTGATGAGGGGATTTTAAAAAAAAAATTTTTTTTTAGAATAAGGCTGTAACGTAACAAAATGTGGAAAAAGTCAAGGGGTCTGAATACTTTCCGAATGCACAGTATTTCAGTACTGTGTTGTTGTAGTGGGGACAGTAACATTAGTAATCTCTAAAAATGATACTATAAGGAAAATGTTTTTAAGTATATTTAGGTCACATAATATTATTAAAAAGTATTAATTGTGGTGTAATATCATAAATATGGCAAAAACAAATGTAGACATTAATAAATTGATTTCTATAGCTTCCAAAATATTTGTTTGCCAAGATGGAGTCACAGTGACTTCAACACAGTGACCCCTGTCAGTCATCTAGTGTATATATAAATCATTGGTTAGGACTTACCAAATATTATTATTTTTATATATATTTTAATATTTAACCCTTATTTTACCAGGTCAGGTGACTGAGAACACATTCCCATTTACAGCAACGACCTGGGGAATAGTTACAGGGGGAGGAGGGGGGTTGAATGAGACAATTGTAAACTGGGGATGATCATGTGACCATGATGGTATGAGAGCCAGATCGGGAATTTAGCCAGGACACCGGGGTCATGGGATCTTTTAGTGACAACAGAGAGTCAGGACTGTACTGTACTGTAGCAATTTTTACAGAAAATTGTATAGCTCTACGTACTGTCAGGAATCCACAGATATGTTTTTTAACTCACTGAATAATGTTCACTCTATCAGTGATATAGAATCTAAACAGTGTGATGAACCCATCAAAATTGAAGAGATTATAGAGTCTATCAAACATCTAAAGAACAATAAATCACCAGGTGTTGATGGAATTACATCAGAATTTTACAAATTATTTTCTGAACAAATAGCTCCCTTCCTATTTGAAGTATTTTTAGAGAGTATTAAAAACAATGTTCTCCCTCCTACAATGAGTCAGGGGTTAATAACACTGATACCTAAGCCTAAAAAAGAAGTGCTGCTCATCGATAACTGGCGTCCAATTTGTCTTCTTAATAATGACTATAAGATATTAGCCTTACTACTTGCAAAAATAATTAAAGAAGTCCTGGATGCAATCATTGATGAAACACAGTCTGGCTTCATGAGGAACAGACATATTTCTAACAATGTCAGACAAGTATTAGACATACTTGACTACTCAGACCTAATAACTGAGGATAGCTTCATATTATTTTTAGATTTTTATAAAGCATTTGACACAGTAGAGCATCAGTTTCTCTTCCACTCCCTTGTGAGACTTGGCTTTGGTGATTTTTTCTGTAAGGCTATTAAGACTCTCTATGCAAATGGTAACAGCTCTATCAAATTGAAATATGGCACCTCACCTAGATTTGAGTTAAAGAGAGGAATTAGACAAGGTTGTCCTATCTCTCCGTACCTGTTTTTATTAATCACCCAACTTCTTGCAAATTCTTTAAATAATTGTCCTGTACAAGGTATTTCCATAGCTGGTAAAGACATTATTATAAGCCAGCTGGCTGATGATACTACACTTTTTCTGAAAGACGCTAACCAAATTCCCATATCGATCAATGTGATACAATCCTTTTCCAAAGCGTCTGGTCTATACCTTAACATTAATAAATGTGAACTCATAGCTGTCAAAGATTGTGTGACACCTTCATATTATGGTATTGCAGTAAAAGAAGAACTTACATATTTAGGCATAACCATTACAAAGGATCAGAAGTATAGAGGCTTACAAAATTTTAACCCTCTTATAAAAAAAAAACAGAAGCTAAATCAATGGCTACCAATGGATATCAATGGCTATCAATGGACTTCTCTTTAAAAGGAAGAGTCCTAATAACCAAGGCTGGAGGTATCTCTAGACTAACATATGGCGCTCTATCTTAATATCTTGACAGTAAAATAAGCAAGGAGATAGACCAGATGCTTTTCAACTTTCTTTGGAGAAACCGTACCCATTACATTAGGAAAACTGTTGTAATGAACACTTATGAGAATGGTGGACTGAATTTTCTGGACTTTACTACTTTAAATAATACTTTTAAGATCAATTGGTTAAAACAATTCTTAAGAAGACCCACTTCTGTCTGGAATTGTATTCCTCATCATGTCTTCTCTACTTTTGGTGGCCTTAACTTCATGTTGTTTGCAATTATAATATTGACAAAATTCCAGTGAAACTTTCTGCTTTTCATCGGCAGGTTTTCTTGTCATGGTCCTTAATTTATAAACACAATTTTTCTCCACACAGATATTATATATGGAATAATCGGGACATATTGTATAAAAATACTTCTTTGTTTTTAGAATATTGGTTCCGAAATAATATCCTATTGGTGAGCCAACTGGTAAATGCAGAGGGTCTTTTACTCAGATATTTAAGGAATTCTTATCACTTTACAAGGTCCCTGTAACACCTAAAGATGTTGCAATTGTTTTAGACGCCATTCCCTCAGGTGTTGCTCTGTTATTCAGTAACGTGTCAAGACCTGACCCTCAGAGCCTACCTTCTATTGACCCTGTTGACTCATCAGTAGGAAAGATTTGTTTCTCTTTTGGTCCATTCAACAACAGAACGATACGAACCTTGTTTCAGCAGGATGTTGTATCTATCTATACCTTATGTCATGCCTTATTGGAATGGATTTATTGATAATATCTGTTGGAAAAAAGTTTGGATGTTGCCACACACATACCTACTTGTTAACAAAATTAAGGAAGTTTCCTTTAAAATTATTCATAAATATTATCCTGCCAACCACTATATGAAGAAGTTTAAGGAAAACATCAACTCAAATTGCTCCTTTTGTAATGACCACCCAGAAACAGTGTTGCATCTTTTTTGGCATTGTATTCATGTAAGAAAACTGTGGCAAGACATCAGTAGGTTTATAATTGAACACATTTATGAAGATTTTACACTATTGTGGAGAGATGTACTGCTTGGATTCTTTACATACGATAGAAATAAGCTGAAACATTTATATGTAATTCATTTCATTATTCTTTTGGCCAAATTTCTTATACACAAATGTAAATTTACAAACAAAAAAACACATTTTCTTACCCTACAAAAAGAAATTGAACTGTATTTTAAGACAGTTAAATACTCTACTAACGAAAAAGCTGTTAGAATTGTAAGTGTATGTATGTCCCTTAAGGTCCTTGTGTAATTGTAATGTGATATTGTACCCCCTAGCTCGATTGTCCATTGTATATAATCTATACATACTTGTGTTCCCTTATGTACTTTCTGTATTGATTTGTTGTTAATAAAAAAAAATATATATATAAAAAAAAAAAATTGCAAACAGAGTTAATAAATACCTACTTCAAAAAATAAAACTATAAAATATATATTAAAAATATATATATATATAAAAAAAGAGTCAGGACACCCGTTTAACGTCACATCCGAAAGACGGGACCCTACACAGGGCAATGTCCTGGGGGCATTGGGATATTTTTTTAGACCAGAGGAAAGGGTGCCGCCTACTGGCCCTCCAACACCAACACTCCAACACCATAATGGATATACTGACAAGGTACATGTCTTTCCACCCTAACAATGGGAGTCGTTGTCCACATAGCCTACTCTTTCTTTGCATTGGTGGATACATCTCATTATTGTAATACTTTTTTCAATATTCGATGAGTATTACTGAAGTCAACTGCCTGTATTCAATGGAGAGAGATGCTATGCTACTAGCCTCACGTTATTAATATGCATAGCCATCTCGAGACAACTCAGATATACAGTATTTTTCTCAAAGTTGCCGGGATGTCACCTGTCCTACTTATATCAGTACAATTTTAGCAATAAAAATATTACAACTTCTATTCAATCAAATAAGCCTCACATAGCAAATAAGCCATTAATATTTTTGGTTGACCAAATTCTACACTCATTGATCTCCATACAAAAATGCCTTGCAACAACGAAAATAACGCAATCTGCTCGAGGGAGACAGATTTTCTACCGAGTTAGGCCTCTCTCTTCTCTCTGGCAGGAGGATGAAGAAAATCTAACTGTGTAGTGTTTAATTCCTAGATTGATTTCCCTTGCAAGCAACTGAAGCGAATGCGTTAGTATAAATAAAAATACTATTCATCTCTGGTGTATGCAGCTTGTAGGTTACTAATGTATCCAAAATGTATCTCAATTCAATTCAAGGGGCTTTATTGGCATAGGAAACAAATGTTAACATTGCCAAAGCAAGTGAAGTAGATAATATACAAAAGTGAAATAAACAATAAAAGTGAACATTACACTCACGGAAGTTCCAAAATAATAAAGACATTACAAATGTCATATTATGTATATATATATATATATATATATATATATATATATATATATATATATATATATATATATACAGTGTATATATAACGATGTGCAAATACTTAAAGTACAAAAGGGAAAATAAATAAACATAAATAAGGACATGGTTGTGTTCATGAAACAAGGAGGATAACAGACCCCGCCTCTTAACAACCATTAGCCAACGATGTCAAAGATGGTCTTGTGACGCATGATCACGCGTGATTGGGTAGAACTATGTGAGAGTGGACCAATCCATGCGGCCGAAATTTGTAATCAAACTTTCAAATCCCCAGTCCAAGCTTTCTTTCACTGAGAGCAATTTCTTATTTAGCGAGCTAAACATTCGTGTTTTCTCTTTATTTTCAACACAAGCATAGGATGAGTCATTGAGGCCAACAGTTGGAAATCTGCTGTACAGAAGGTAAATAGCTAGTTAAGTTACTTTGTTCCGTCACTGGTAATTGTCTGATATAATACTAGCAAGCTAGCTAATGTTGTTATAGCTAGCTAGCTTCAGTAAAGCAACGGTAGTCTGCTGTCCCCAGCGTCTAGATAGCCATGCCTTGCTAGTGCCGACTACTTTAGCAAACTAGCTAATGACATGGCTTTTCCCACAGAAACGACTGTTAGTTACAAAACAAAGTATAACGTTACCGGTGGAGCAGAGAGATGCCTTTCTCAAGGGGAAAGAACCCCTCTTCCATCAAAGTTCCTGGAAAAGGATCAATAGGGGTGATGGAGAATCAGGTAACTAGCTAGAAGTTAACGTTATCAAACTCACATCTGCTGTCTGAAATCCTGCCTTTTTGAAAAAGTGTTACAATGATTGAACATGAAGCACTGTTTTCTGATCAGGCCAAAGTGTAGTAGCTAGCTATAACAAGGTCTAGCTAATTGATTTTTGTTCTTTGCAAAATAAAACATGACCCTGTCTTTGTCTTCCTCAGGAGGGTGTTCACAGTAAGAGGTCTTCTCCACAGGGTGGCGTAAAGAAAAGGTCTGCCTTTGTTGACATCACTAATGTAAGCTGACCAAGGTTTTTCATCAGTGATGTTTGTGAATGTATGTGTAAAGTGATACTGAGAATAACCTCTTTGGTTAAACCGTTGCCAATATTTCTCTTTCATCAGGGGAACTTTTCAAATAAATATTACATATCTCAAAATATCCCATTTATAACTACAGTATCCACAGCGTTTTTGTAACTCATACTTGGACAAGCAATATTAGATAAATATTTCAGAAATTATCTCCGTTATACCAGTTGACGATGCGCTTGAAGTGTCATCACGTATAAACACTGCACATGTGACACTGTTTCAAAGCAGTTTACGGACTCATTGAGGGGATTAGATTAATCTGGCCTGGGTAGGCCAGAGACATGTTGAGAGAGATGTTGTATGTGTCTGGACAACGCACTATGCTGCCTTGTTGACAACATGGCAGAGCACTGCAGATTACTGTTAGATTTGGGAAGAACGCTCCTACCTCGCCGCATTTGCCCGTTCACGTCACGGGCCATAGACCGGTTCCCCGCGGCTTATCATAATCGATCCCATTATTAGAGTTTACAATAAACCGCTGATTTCTGTGATGGAGCCCAAAGCCGTTGTAAGAGGGTGTTGGTCAATACTAAGCGCTGCGTCACAATAATATGTTAGAGTGGTACATTTTTCCATAGATGTTTGTTTTTGTCTTGATCCCCACCCTTCTTAATATTGACCTGGATTTGAACCAGGGTGTCTGTAGTGACGCCTCAAGCACTGAGATGCAGTGCCTTAGACCGCTGTGCCATTATTGTGTAATAAGCAGCTTTGATCCTGTAAATGTTGCCATTATGTGTAATGAATGGTGTAGCACTGCCTGGTTGGTACCCTATTTGGCCCTTTAAAATGTAAACGTGTCTTCTGAGGAAATTTCACAATCTGAATGGTCATAAAGATTTACTTTTGTCTCTCGCATTTTACCCCTTTTGAATAGGCCACCAAGATTCAAATTAACAACCAGACCAAGATTGGGAAGCCTGCCAAGGAGGCACTTAGGAGCAAAGAAGCTGCCAAGAATGAAGCTAATCTGAAAGAGTAATGTTCCTCAGAGCCATTTCTTCGCCACACTGATCATCATTTACTAAAAGCTTAAGATCTAGATTGGATAGAATGGGTTAGACACGGTCACTGATGAGGTGACACAAAATGCCCTTGGCCTGAGTAATAAAGAGCATTTCTGTTCATCTCATTATGGAGCAGGTGACTTGGGCAGCTCGGATATCTTGCAGTCAGAACACACTGAAAATGACCGGAGGTCTATCCGATAGGGTTAGAATTAGATCAGTCTACTCTAATGGGATAATTATCTGACTAATTAGCATTTGTGACATTTCCATCAACTACGATGTCCATTAATGTATTCAGTTCATAACAGCCTAAACTATTGTAGCTACAGTGCATTCCGAATATATTCAGAACCCTTGACTTTTTCCACATTTTGTTACGTTACAGCCTTATTCTAAAATGGATTAAATCGTTTTTTCCCCTCAATCTACACACAATACCAATGACAAAGCAAAAACAGCTTTGTAGAAGCTTGGCACACCTGTATTTGGGGAGTTTCTACCATTCTCCTCTGCAGATCCTCTCAAGCTGTCAGGTTGAATCGGGAGCGTCGCTGCACAGCTATTTCCAGGTCTCTCCAGCGATGTTTGATCGGGTTCAAATCCGGGCTTTCGCTGGGCCACTCAAGGATGTTAAAGCCCCGCCTTATCACAGCTCACTGGTCACCATAGCAACACCCACCTGTGACACGTGCTCCAGCAGGTATATTTCACTGGTCATCCCCAAAGCCAACACTTACTTTGGCCGCCTTTCCTTCCAGTTCTCTACTGCAAATGACTGGAACGAATTGCAAAAATCACTGAAGTTGGAGTCTTATATCTCCCTCTAACTTTAAGCATCAGCTGTCAGAGCAGCTTACCGATCACTGTACCTGTACACAGCCAATCTGTAAATAGCACACCCAACTACCTCATCCCCATATTGTTATTTATCCTCTTGCTCTTTTGCACCCCAGTATCTCTACTTGCACATCATCATCTGCACATCTATCACTCCAGTGTTAATGCTAAATTGTAATTATTTCACCTCTATGGCCTGTTTATTGCCTTACTTCCTTACTCTTCTACATTTGCACACACTGTACATATGTTTTTCTATTGTGTTATTGACTGTACGTTTGTTTGTGTAACTCTGTGTTGTTTTTGCCGCACTGCTTTGCTTTATCTTGGCCAGGTCGCCGTTGTAAATGAGAACTTGTTCTCAACTGGCCTACCTGGTGAAAATTTAAAAAAGGACATCCAGAGACTTGTCCCGAATGCTTCACCGTAGGGATGGTGCCAGAATTTCTCCAGATGTGACGCTTGGTATTCAGGCCAAAGAGTTCAATCTTGGTTTCATCCGACCAGAGAATCTTCTTTCTCATGGCCTGAGAGTCCTTCAGGTGCCTTTTGGCAAACTCCAAGTGTGCTGTTGTGTGCCTTTTACTGAGGAGTGGCTTCCGTCTGGCCACTCTACCATAAAGACCAGATTGGTGGAGTTCTGCAGAGATGGTTGTCTACAGTGGAGCTCTGGATCTCTGAATGACCATCGGGTTCTTGGTCACCTCCCTAACCAAGGCCTTTCTCCCCCGATTGCTCAGTTTGGCCGGGCGGCCAGCTCTAGGAAGAGTCTTGGTGGTTCCAAACTTCTTCCATTTAAGAATGATGGAAGCTATTGTGTTCTTTGGGACCTTCAATGCTGCAGACATTTTTTGGTACCCTTCTCCAGATCTGTGCATCGACACAATCCTGTCTCGGGGCTCTATGGGCAATGCCTTTGACGTCATGGCTTGGTTTTTGCTCTGACGTGCATTGTCAACTGTGGGACCTTTATATAGACCGGTGTGTGCCTTTCCAAATCATGACCAATCAATTGAATTTACCACAGGTGGACTCTAATCAAGTTGTCTCAAGGAGGATTAATGGAAATAGGATGCACCTGAGCTTAATTTTGAGTCTCAAAGCAAAGGGTCTACGTTATTGTTTAAATTTATTCTAAAAAACAGTTTTCGCTTTGTCATTATGGGGTATTGTGTGTAGATTGAGGGGAAAATGTTAGAATAAGGCTGTAATGTAACAAAATGTGGACAAAGGGAAGGGGTCTGAATACTTTCCGAATGCACTGTATATCAGATGTGTCCATTTTGTGTTCGTATATGTTCTCTCTCTTCCCAAAACAGCTGAAATATATATATATATATTATATATCTATATTTAAAAAACATTTTTTTTTAACAATTGTAGACCTAAAGCTGTGTGCTCTAATGGGCAATCTATGAAGTTGGAGGTGGGCCTATCCCCAAAGAAAGACCTGGTGGTATGGCCACAGGAGAAGACCACTCTTTGCCCAGGGAGACAGGTGAGAGACAGACACATCCATGCTATCAGCCCTCTGGGTTCAACAAGTTAGTCATTCTCCTCTGCCTGTGTCCTATTCCCAGGTGGTGCCTGACGAGTTTGACATTGACAAGGAATTCTATGGTGACGTTTCCATGAGCGCCGAGTATGCCAAGGAAATATTTGACTACCTGAGGGAGAGAGAGGTAAGGTGTTGTCTTGGGGCGTTTTCATATAGAGTTCATATGGTGGATGATATAACATCCTCTGAATGAAATGTTATCATTTTCTGCAGGAGAAGTTTGTTTTAAAGGATTACATGAACGGTCAGCCGGACTTGAACAAAGACATGAGAGGGATTCTGGTGGACTGGATGGTTGAACTTCAGGTGACTTTTGGTTACAGATAGCTTTGTTTGGTTGGCCTATTGATTCTCTTCACACCAACATGTGTTTTGGGTATAGCTGCCCTAACACGTTCCAGATCTGAACGTCTACCTCTGCTCCATCTTCAGGAAAACTTTGAGCTTAACCACGAGACCCTGTACCTGGCGGTAAAGCTGACGGACCACTACCTGGCCTGCAGCGTCATCATGAGGGAGAGCCTGCAGCTCATTGGCTCCACAGCCATGCTCATCGCCTCCAAGTTCGAGGTGAGGCCCTGAGGGGTACGGGACTGGTCAGAGATCTGAACAGTTAAACATTATCCTTCAATTAGTAAGTATTGAGTATTGTCTTCCTCCCTTAGGAACGCACTCCGCCATGTATCGATGATTTCCTGTACATCTGTGATGACGCCTACAAGAGGGAAGAGATTATTGCCATGGAGATAAACATCTTGCAGGCACTGCAGTTTGACATCAACATTCCAGTCCCTTACCGCTTTCTCCGACGCTACGCCAAGGTGAGACCCTCCTTGTCCTTGGGCAGTACTCAGGAATGTATTTTGAAACAAGGATCCACAGGAGAAAAACAACCTGCTTCAGAGGTCACCCATATTTTTAAGGAGATGTATTCGTTGATATGCTGCATTAGTAAATAGATGGACAAATGATTGCTTCTGCGTCCTCTCCCCAGTGTGTGAGCGCCAGCATGGAGACCCTGACGTTGGCTCGCTATGTGTGTGAGCTGAGCCTTCTGGAGCTGCAGCAGGTTCCTGAGAGAGGCTCTCGCCTGGCTGCTGCCTGCCTGCTCCTGGCCCTCATCACTAAAGGCCTGGGAGGATGGGTGAGTGGGTGTACAATAATCAAATCAAATTTTATTAGTCACATGCGGCGAATACAACAGTTGTAGCCCTTACAGTGAAACGGTTACTTACGAGCCCCTAACCAACAATGCAGTTAAAAATATAAAAAAAGACTGATAAGAAATAAAAGTAACAAGTAATTAAAGAGCAGCAGTAAAATAACAATAGCGAGACTATATACAGGGGAAGACTGATACAGAGTCAGTGTGCGGTGGGCACCGGTTAGTTGAGGTAATATGTACATGTGGGTAGTTATCTATGCATATTCACTTTAATAACAACAGAGAGTAGCAGTGGTGTAAA
The DNA here is from genome assembly GCF_016432855.1 of Salvelinus namaycush. NCBI lineage: Eukaryota > Metazoa > Chordata > Actinopteri > Salmoniformes > Salmonidae > Salvelinus > Salvelinus namaycush. The sequence continues at coordinate 31,523,712 of NC_052332.1, read as the reverse complement.
TTAGGGGGAGGGGGGGCAATGAAAATAGTCTGGGTAGCCATTTGATTAGGTGTTCAGGAGTCTTATGGCTTGGGTGTAGAAGCTGTTTAGAAGCCTCTTGGACCTAGACTTAGCTCTCCGGTACCGCTTGCCGTGCGGTAGCAGAGAGAACAGTCTATGACTAGGGTGGCTGGAGTCTTTGACAATTTTTAGGGCCTTCCTCTGACACCGCCTGGTATAGAGGTCCTGGGTGGCAGGAAGCTTGGCCCCAGTGATTTACTGGGCCGTTCGCACTACCCTCTGTAGTGCCTTGTGGTCGGAGGCCGAGCAGTTGCCATACCAGGCAGTGATGCAACCAGTCAGGATGCTCTCGATGGTGCAGCTGTAGAACCTCAGTCTCCTGAGGGGGAATAGGTTTTGTTGTGCCCTCTTCACGACTGTCTTGGTGTGCTTGGACCATGTTAGTTTGGTGATGTGGACATCAAGGAACTTCAAGCTCTCAACCTGCTCCATTGCAGCCCTGTCGATGAGAATGAGGGTGTGCTCGGTCCTCTTTTTCCTATAGTCCACAATCATCTCCTTTGTCTTGATCACGCTGAGGGAGAGGTTGTTGTCCTGGCACCACACAGCCAGGTCTCTGACCTCCTCCCTATAGGCTGTCTCGTTGTTGTCGGTGATCAGGCCTACCACTGTTGTGTCATCGGCAAACTTAATGATGGTGTTGGAGTCGTGCCTGGCCGTGCAGTCATGAGTGAACAGGGAGTACAGGAGGGGACTGAGCATGCACCCCTGAGGGGACGCTGTGTTGAGAATCAGCATGGCGGATGTGTTGTTACCTACCCTTACCACCTGGGGGCGACCCGTCAGGAAGTCCAGGATCCAGTTTCAGAGGGAGGTGTTTAGTCCCAGGGTCCTTAGCTTATTGATGAGTTTCGAGGGTACTATGGTGTTGAAAGCTGAGGTGTAGTCAATGAATAGCATTCTCACATAGGTGTTCCTTTTGTCCATGAGGGAAAGTGTGGGGTGCCATAGAGATTACATCATCTGTTGGAGCGGTATGCAAATTGGAGTGGGTCTAGTGTTTCTGGGATAATGGTGTTGTGAGCCATGACCAGCCTTTCAAAGCACTTCATGGCTACAGATGTGAGTGCTATGGTTCGGTAGTAATTTAGGCAGGTTACCTTAGTGTTCTTGGGCACAGGCACTATGGTTGTCTGCTTAAAACATGTTGGTATTACAGACTCGGACAGGGAGAGCTTGAAAATATCAGGGAAGACACTTGCCAGTTGGTCAGCGCATGGTCGCAGTACACGTCCTGGTAATCCGTCTGGCCCCGTGGCCTTGTAAATGTTGACCTGTTTAAAGGTCTTACTCACATCGGCTGCGGAGAGTGTGATCACATAGTCTTCTGGAACAGCTGACGCTCTCATGCATGTTTTAGTGTTATTTGCCTCGACGCGAGCATAGAAATAGTTTAGCTCGTCTGATAGGCTCGTGTCGCTGGGCAGCTCTCGGCTGTGCTTCCCTTTGTAGTCTGTAATTGTTTGCAAGCCCTGCCATATCCGACGAGCGTCAGAGCCGGTGTAGTATGATTCGATCTTAGTCCTGTATTGATGCTTTGCCTGTTTGATGGTTTGTCGGAGGGCGTAGTGTGATTTCTTATAAGCTTCCGGGTTAGAGTCACGCTCCTTGAAAGCGGCAGCTCTAGCCTTTAGCTCAGTACGGATGTTGCCTGTAATCCATGGCTTCTGGTTGGGGTATGTACGTACTGTCACTGTGGGGATGACATCGTCGATGCCCTTATTGATGAAGCCAAAGCCTGATGTGGTGTACTCCTCAATGCCATCGGAGGAATCCCGGAACATATTCTAGTCTGTGCTAGCAAAACAGCATCTGCTTCATCTGACAACTTTTTTATTGATCTAGTCACTGGTGCTTCCTGCTTTAATTTTTGCTTGTAAGTGGGAATCAGGAGGATGAATTATGGTCAGATTTGCCAAATGGAGGGCGAGTGAGAGCTTTGTATGCGTCTCTGTGTGTGGAGTAAAGGTGGTCCAGAGTTGTTGTTTTTTCCCTCTGGTTGCACATTTAACATGCTGATAGAAATTTGGTAAAACGGATTTATGTTTCCCTGCATTAAAGTCCCCAGCTATTAGAAGCGTCGACTCTGGGTCAGCATTTTCTTGTTTGCTTATGGCAGAATACAGCTCATTCAATGCAATCTTAGTCCCAGCCTCTGACTGTGGTGGTATGTAAACAGCTATGAAAAATACAGATAGTGTGGTGTACAGCTTATCATGAGATACTCTACCTCAGGTGAGCAAAAGCTCAAGACTTCCTTAGATATTGTGCACCAGCTGTTATTTACAAAAATACATAGTCCCCTTGTTTTACCAGACGCTGCTGTTCTATTCTGCCGGTACAGTGTATAACCAGCCAGTTGCATGTTGATAATGTCGTCGTTCATCCACGACTCTGTGAAGCATAGGATATTACAGTTTTGAATGTCCTGTTGGTAGTTTAATCTTGCGTGTAGGTCATCGATTTTATTCTCCAAAGATTGCACGTTTGCTAGCAGAATCGAAGGAAGTGGGGGTTTATTCGATCGCCTAAAAATTCTCAATATAAATGCAACATATTGTAAAGTCCAATGTTTCATGAGCTGAAATAAAAGATTCCAGAAATGTTCCATAAGCACAAAGTTTTTTTTCTATCAAATTTTGTGCAGAAATGTGTTTACATTCCTGTTAGTGAGCATTTCTCCTTTGCTAAGATAATCCATCCACCTGACAGGTTTGGCATATCAAGAAGCTGATTAAACAGCATGATCATTACACAGCTGCACCTTGTGCTGGGACAATAAAAGCCATTTTAAAATGTGCAGTTTTGTCACAACAGAATGAGGGGGGGGGGGGGGAAACACAGTGCTCTTGTTAGTATCACTGCTCTTTAATAAGCTTTACGTGTCGGCCTCAAGGCTTATAGTGATGCTAGCAAGAGCAGTGTGTGTGTTTCAATCTTATTCAACTGTTACCTTGCACCTGCAACAAAGATAGCTCAGATGTGCGAGTGCCTTTTCAATTTTGAGTTACACAATACAATGCCACAGATGCCTCAAGTTTTGAGGGAGCGTTCAATTGGCATGCTGACTGCAGGAATGTCCACCAGAACTGTTGCCAGATAATTTAATGTTAATTTCTCTACCATAAGCTGCCTCCAACATTTGTTTTTAGAGAATTTGGTAGTATATCCGTCCAACCGACCTCACAACCGCATAGCACGTTTATGGCGTTGTGTGGGCGAGCGTTTTGCCGATGCCAACGTTGTGAACAAAGTGCCCCATGGTGGCAGTGGGGTTATGTTATGGGCAGGCGTAAGCTACGGACAACGAACACAATTGCATTTTATTGATGTCAATTTGAATGCACAAATATACCGTGACTAGATCCTGAGGCCCAGCTATCTGTGACCAACAGATACCAACTGTATTCCCAGTCGTGGGAAATCCATAGATTAGGGCCTAATGAATTTATTTCTATTGACTGGTTTCCTTATATGAACTGTAACTCAGTAAAACCAATGAAATAGTTGAATGTTGCGTTTAATATTTTTGTTAATTATAGTTAAAAGCGCATTTCTAATTAATGAGATGTATCTTTGTACCCCAGACATCCATGCTAGAGTACCACACTGGCTACACTGTGAAGGAGCTAACCCCCCTGGTGAAGACGCTGCGCACCATGCTAGCCTGTCCTACTGATGACAAGCTGACAGCCGTCACTACCAAGTATTCCCACAAGTAAGGCACCTTGCTCTGTTGTAGGTGACAGACATACCTTTCATGGAGGAAAATGTACTTGCTACGATTGATATGTTGCTGTCTCACCTAGCTATCTTAAATTGTAAGTCGCTCTGGATAAGAGCATCAACTAAATGACTAAAATGTAAAATAGAACATGGTAAAACAAGGGTTCGGCAGAGTGTCAACGTAGACTTACATGTTTTTAGATTTATTCTATGTCCAGGAAGAAAACATGTATTTTATTTCTGAATCTCTTGTATTTCAGAGTGTTCTTTGAGGTAGCGTGTATTCCCTTGGTGGCTGTCCAGACACTAGAAGATGCTCTGATAGAACAGCAAGTCTCCTAAGTGAACCACAGAAGAGGAACTCTGTCTGCTGATAGTGTAAATGGGTTATTTATTTGTATGTCATATATTTGTTGTCTCCTTGTAGAGGAAAATGTTTATAAATCAACAAGAGCACAATCTGATGAATTTGTTTTAGAGTAGTTATTTTTACACCAATACAAAATGCATGTAATAGGAAGAATGTCAAACAGACAATAGGGTTTAACAATGTTTTTTTTATGTAGCATTCTAGATTTCTCAAGGTTTTGTATGAACTAAATTATCCAGTTGTTAATTGACACTTGGGAGATTAAATATCTGTGTACTGTATGTGTTTTTCTATGAGATTGTACATCTGGCTGGACCCAGACATGTCCAGACAATAACACAATCCCTGTCAGCTACTTCAGTTAGCTACTTCACTGTTAGCTACTTCACCGTCAGCTACTTTAGTGAGTACACCCAGTATGTCAATTATTTTCTCTTGCTTATGCAATGATTTTAGTACTTAATTTGCTGTCAGCAATCAATCAAATGTATTTATAAAGCCCTTAAATCAGCTGATATCAAAGTGCTGTACAGAAACCCAGCCTAAAACCCTGAAAAGCAAGCAATGCAGGTTAAGAAGTAGTGGCTAGGAAAAACTCCCAGAACCTAGGAAGAAACCTAGAGAGAAAACAGGCTGTGAGGGGTGGCCAGGTGGAGATTATAACAGAACATGGCCAAGATGTTCATAGATGACCAGCAGAGTCAGATAATAATAATCACAGTGGTTGTCGAGGGTGCAACAGGTCAGTACCTCAGGAGTAAACGTCAGTTGGCTTTTGATAGCCGATCATTCAGAGTGTCTCTACCGCTCCTGCTGTCTAGAGTTGAAAACAGTAGGTCTGGGTCAAGGTAGCACGTCTGGTGAACAGGTCAGGGTTTCATAGCCGCAGACAGAACAGTTGAGACTGGAGCAGCAGCACGACCAGGTGGACTGGGGACAGCAAGGAGTCATCAGGCCAGGTAGTCCTGAGGCATGGTCCTAGGGCTGAGAGAGAATATACTTAAATTTACACGACACCAGATGAGACAGGATAAATACTCCAGATATAAGACTGACCCTGACAAACTATTGCAGCATAATACTGGAGGCTGAGACAGGAGGGGTCGGAAGACACTGGCCCCATCCAACTATACCCCCGGACAGGGCCAAACTGGCAGGATATAACCCCACCCACTTTGCCAAAGCACAGCCCCACACCACTAGAGGGATATCTTCAACCACCAACTTACTATCCTGAGACAAGGCCGAGTATAGCCCACGAAGATCTCCCCCACAGCACGCACCCGAGGGGGGTTCAGTTATCACACTACTTGTGTACAATGTTCAATTCATCATTTGTATACATTACTCAGAGACTCATTAAATGTTACATAGAAATGTCTCTGTCAGTGTGTGGCCATTTTCTTTATTCAAATGTACTGCATGTCAACATACGGTCCCACATCTAAACTCAGCAAAAAAAGAAACGTCCCTTTTTCAGGACCCTGTCTTTCAAAGATAATTAGTAAAAATCCAAATGACTTCACAGATATTCATTGTAAAGGGTTTAAACACAGTTTCCCATGCTTGTTCAATGAACCATAAACAATTAATGAACATGCACCTGTGGAACGGTCATTAAGACACTAACAGCTTACAGACGGTAGGCAATTAAGGTCACAGTTAGGCCTCTTTAGTGTCCTAAGTTTTCATTTCTACTGACTTAGAAAAACAAAAAAATTAAGATGCCCAGGGTCCCTGCTCATCTGGGTGAATGTGCCTTGGGCATGCTGCAAGGAGGCATGAGGACTGCAGATGTGGCCAGGGCAATAAATTGCAATGTCTGTACTGTGAGACGCCTGAGACAGGACGGACAGCTGATCGTCCTCGCAGTGGCAGACCACGTGTAACAACACCTGCACAGGATCAGTACATCCGGACATCACACCTGCGGGACAGGTACAGGATGGCAACAACAACTGCCCGAGTTACACCAGGAACGCACAATCCCTCCATCAGTGCTCAGACTGTCCGCAATAGGCTGAGAGAGGCTGGACTGAGGGCTTGTAGGCCTGTTGTAAGGCAGGTCCTCACGAGACATCACCGGCAACAACGTCGCCTATGGACACAAACCCACCGTCGCTGGACCAGACAGGACTGGCAAAAAGTGCTCTTCACTGACGAGTCGCGGTTTTGTCTCACCAGGAATGATGGTCGGATTCGCGTTTATCGTCGAAGGAATGAGCGTTACACCAAGACCTGTACTCTGGAGCGGGATCGATTTGGAGGTGGAGGGTCCGTCATGGTCTGGAGTGGTGTTTTACAGCATCATCGGACTGAGCTTGTTGTCATTGCCGGCAATCTCAACGCTGTGCGTTACAGGGAAGACATCCTCCTCCCTCATGTGGTACCCTTCCTGCAGGCTCATCCTGACATGACCCTCCAGCATGACAATGCCACCAGCCATACTGCTCATTCTGTGCATGATTTTCTGTAAGACAGAAATGTCAGTGTTCTGCCATGGCCAGCGAAGAGCCCGGATCTCAATCCCATTGAGCACGTCTGGGACCTGTTGGATCGGAGGGTGAGGGCTAGGGCCATTCCCCCCAGAAATATCAGAGAACTTGCAGGTTTTTTGATGGAAGAGTATATACAAATATTTACACATGTTAATTTTGCTGAAAATAAACGCAGTTGACAGTGAGAGGATGTTTATTTTTTTGCTGAGTTTATATGATATGCATAGCAGTCTTACAATGAACAGTAGCCTTTAGAGGGTGTTTGTCCAACTTGTCAGTGAATTGTCCCTCTGCCATTTCAAATCCTGAGTCCAGACCATGTTGTTTTGAGATATCAGGTATAATTGCAAATTGAGTGGGAAGGGGAGAATGGAGGAGAGAAACAGGAAGTAAGGATGCAGTCAGTGAAGGGAGGTAGTCATTAGAGCTGTAATTGAAGTGTGACAGATGGAGACACAGAGCTATAGCTGTGCTTCTCTTCTCATTAGACTGGTTGCATGTCAGAAGTCATCCTGGTCTGCGACGTTCCACCTGGTTTAGTAGCATCAACACTTCTGGTCTATGTCAAGGAAGTCACTCGGAGACATGTCTTATCGATACAGTGTTGGTCAGTGAATACTAATAAACTTGGTAGTGTTTCAGATGCTGGTTAATGTGTCACAGGCTGGTCATAAAACTCCATGATTAAGATACGTTTACAGACCCATCTTATTGACAGAGTAGGCTAACAGAAGGAAAATTGTATATCATGCATACCCTTGATATGATTGGTCTATTCTCCAAAGATTAATTTGTAGAATGTCCGAACTGAAAAAAATAAAAAGATCAAAGTTATTTTATTCTCCTGTTTCACATCTCTAATCCAGCAGGTGCAGGCTGGCAGTAACCTGAGAGTTCCCTGATGTCTCCAGTTGATTGGGGTCTCTGTCATGTCCCTATATTGTATGTTCTTGCTGAGATGTCCATGGGCTGCTCATTGGTCCATATGTCAGACAGAGGGCCCTCATGAGACGGCAAGGTTCCTCCTCACTGTCCTGGATATGTCATAGCTGGTAACTCTCCCCTGGCCTGAGGTCAAAACATGGGCAGAAGATAATACTATTTTTCTGTGTTTTGGGTGCACTACGTTTGTGAAAAAAAAGTTTATTCCGATTTTTCAGGGGCTGTTTCAGCACCCTTACTTCCCACGGCTATGCCCTCGGCTATAGTTGTGTTAAGTAAACATAGGCTATGGATAAACACTATGTCGAATTGACTGGATCTGAGGGATTGTCCTGTGTGTGCGTTGGTGACTGTATGACTCAGGCTAGCGCATGCACGCTAGGCTCAGCCTCTGGCTAGGACAGATGGAACATATTTAATATACCATTTTAAGGGGGTCAGGGACAGAAATAAAACATGTTATTTACAATGTTGTTATTGACAGTACAGTAGTAGGTCTACTGCATAAAATATGAAGTAGGTATATTTTCTTTCACTTTGTGCAAGAAATGCACATTCAGATGAGGAAAGCCAAAACCCTATCTAATTGAACACGTAATTTGCAAGCGGAATGAAGTCTTCAAAACAGACTGCAATTTACGTGCATTATTAATTAAGCAATATTGAACAACAATCTCATCTGAAAATGTATATGAGCAGTCACAAAGCAGAGCGGCATTGTGAGCGTGGCAACGTCTTTGGATGGATGGAAGGCGTGGAGATGAGAACATTGGGTTTATTCTAGACTCTAAGTCAGAGGATACGCCTTTACTTCTGCAACTGCCGCATATTTCACACGGAGAGTTCTCACTTTACCATGAAAGGAGGCTGACATACATGATGGGTTTATGAAGGAAATACGTTTTGACGAAGTGAAAACGAAAAGTGCGCGCAGAAGGTCCGACCGCATCATTGGCGGTATGTAACGTCTCGCTTTGAAATGGTTGTATATCCTATGTAGACATGCAAGCGCTCTCAAATAAGATACTTGAATTAATTTGCATCGGTTCGCTCTAGGGCTATACAGACCGTTTTAGGATCTTCAATTCTAAACAGCCTAGCCACTTTATATTTAGTAGACGCTCTTACCCAGAGCGACTAACAGGAACAATTAGGGTTAAGTGCCTTGCTCAAGTGCGCATCGACAGATGTTTTACCTAGTGGGCTCAGTGATTCGAACCAGCGACCTTTCGGGTTACTGTCCCAACGCTCTTAAGGCTAGCTACCGTCCATATAAAGCCTTAATTCGTTTTCAATCAAATGGCAACCACTTAATTGGCTGCAGCCCAAAGCTGAGGAATGGTGCTGGGAAAATGTAACCACTCTCAAATACATAGATAGTCTTTGCACCCAAGCTCTGACAGTCCATGAGAACAACATGATAGTTTTACACTTTTGAAGCCCATTGAGACATTGTTTACTAATGGAGTAAATTAAGCAACTTTGTATTGGGTGATGATGGGGTAAGACAGTTGTAGGTCATGAGGCAATGAGTTATATTCTGCAAGAAGACGTGCGTAGCATGTTAAACAGCAGTAAATATTGCAGATTGTATTTTTTTTTTTTAAGTAGCCTTAAGTAGTGGTAAAATGTCCCCTGCTCATTGATAATGTCATGAAGAACAAGTGACACATATCTTAATTTAAAGAGACCTTATTAAAAGGTCTTCTGCAGTCACCCTTTCACTAAATTATTTGATTGTCTTAGCCACAGAGATTGATATTAGGCATTGATCTTGGATCTCATGGTTAATTGATTGCATTAGGTGAATGACTGCCCTTGTATAGTCTGATTAGTGTTGAGTCAGCAGGTCTGTTCTTGACTGCAATGTAATCCTTTGCACAAATCCAGGCAAACACATATATATTTATCAAGTGCATAGGGTCGATTCTGACCTGAGTTAAGTGTAAATGGAACGTAATTCCCTTTATATGCACTTTTCTCTCTGTGTGTATTCTGACCTTGAAATTAAGCATATAAATAGAATGCTATTAACCCGTTATTCGTTTGTATGAAGTTATGAATGTGTAGCGGACGTGTGTCTACAGATACGCTGTATTCTGATCTTGAATTAAATCCCCTAATAATTCCACTACCCTTACACGCGAGGAAACTAATTCATAAGGTCCAGCGAACCTACCGGTTCCAAGTGGTAAAAGCATCTATTTTTTTTCTCCATAGAAATAACACCATTCCCCAGGCACTGTAATTTACAACTTGATAAGAGCTATTGATACGAGCTAGCTAATCTGTTTGGATAAGGGCATTTTAAATATCTTGTTTTAGATACATTTTACCTTATAATCCTGGAGACATGTGAAATCACTCATATGACGGCAAACTGATGAAGCATATCAACATAACTTTCCCACAGTAAAGTTTATGAAATGATGTGCCATTATGCCGAATTTAAATTGTACAACCTTTTAACTTGCAGGGATGGGCACTCCAGAATATCTTAATTACAGGCTACCACGACTTTCTCTGTCTCCTATTTCTTTCATGTTAAATATTAGCCACAATCAGTATCGACCTTCAGTAGGCCTAATAACCACATATTCAACTGCCAATTTACTGTTAGTTCCCTTCAGGTTGTATAGCCTACAGTACATTATCATTCCATTTCTTTACATTGTTTCGTTTACCTTCATTTGCATCCTCTGTAAATGCTGTCACTGCCGTGTGGTTGTTGCGGAGCATCATTAGTAACTGTTGATAAAACCTTTTTTTAAAGTAGTCTAATTAAATGTTATGGAGCAGATGCTCAAGCCATAACAGTTTGAACCCAATGCATGGCGCAATAATGTGTCATCACACAGTTCTATGGTTAAGCAATAGCGAGGGTATAACCTACTATTGTACACTATTCTCCTTATTATAATGATATGTACACTAATCTTCCAACATTACCATGGGTTCAAGAACTGAATGTGACAATTTTCTGAATGAATCAAACCACCGTTTTATTTCTTTCATGCATAAAGGCTCTCCAAACCTGTTTTTTATGATTCATAAATACTTAAACTTAAACCTAAATAATCAACAAGATCATAGTATTTTTAAATCCACCAATTGGTGCTGAAATTGAGACATGTGTGTATTTAGATGGCTTTCTTTCATTGATCCCTAATGTTCTGAACGTTCTCTCCATATATTCTATTGAGTCTGTCGACTAAATTCAAACTTAAAGGTATATTTAAAGGGATGGCTTAAGATAAATGTACTGAAAACCCTATTGAATGAAAACTCCACAAGAAAATATGTTTGCCAGCAAGTGGGTTGGTTTTCAGCAGTTGAATTACATTTATTCAGAGCGTGTTACTCGGTTGAATAAGGTAAGTGCGAATACCAAATACTGACAAGTTCTTAAGAAAGGCGTGCGTAGAAAAGGCGTGAATTCCTACGTTGGAATCGGACCCATAATGTCTGAGGTTCCTATGAATGAGTCCTTATAAGAAAACAAATAATGAAATGACAGTTCTTAGGAAGAGGATATCCCTTTGGTATGGTACAAGAATGGATTGTTAATGATCAGTGATGTTTCTTTGGTAGCTATTGATTATATTATACTATATTATACTACTATTATATTATATTACACACTCTATATAGACTTTATTTTTTTCTACATGGAATAAACGCTTGTTTATTCCATGTGTAACTCTGTGTTGTTGTTTGTGTCGCCTGCTTTGCTTTATCTTGTCCAGGTCGCAGTTGTAAATGAGAACTTGTTCTCAACTAGCCTACCTGGTTAAATAAAGGTGAAATTAAAAAATAAAAAAAATATTGCATATGCACATTTAATAAGAGAAAGCATTTTCCAATGGCAGAGTTGATCTGACTTTGGATCTTGAAGAATAGTTTGGCCTTGCCCGCCAAGCCCAAAGTCAATTTAACAGTCAAGTGGTAGACTATGCTTTCATACTTTTATAACATTTATCGGGCTATACATTAATCTGGGTTGAACGTGCCAGTTAAAGTCTCCCCTGGGATGCAGATCATAGTGTTTAAAAAAAATATATTCTGACTGTGGAAATGGACGGGGGACCTATTTGCCTACACCACATGCTTGCAGACAGGTTTTTATTTTAGCATGCTGTCCCCATAGGAGAGAGCCAGTCATCATGAATAATCAGCACTACATGGACCATTTTTAAAAGTTTTAAACGGCTACTGACATGTGGTGTTTCATCCATGGTTTAATACTAACCCTCACAATATAGGAACATCTGATGTCATAGCTTATGTCTACAACACGTAAGCCTATCTAAAATATATACAAGTCAAATTTAAGAAACAACAGTATTACCATTTTGAATCATGCCTGGGCAGTTTACTAAGATCAAATAATATACTTTATTCTCTCTATCTGATATGTATCAGGCAGTTGAGTTCAGTTGAAGTGAATCAACAGTCTCACATCTCTACATCCATCATTTATAATGTTGATTAGGGTTTATAGGGAAGCTTGTAGTTCTTAGCTTACAGTCTACATAGTGTACATACTGCATCACATGTGGATTTGTGTAAACTCTGCTTCTTCATATGTTGTCTGTATATCCCGTTTATCGTCTGACTGTATATCCTGTTTATCGTCTGTATATCCTGTTAATCGTTTGTGTATATCCCGTTTATCATCTGACTGTATATCCTGTTTATCGTCTGTATATCCTGTTTATCGTTTGTGTGTATATCCCGTTTATCGTCTGACTGTATATCCTGTTTATCGTCTGTATAGCCTGTTTATCATTTGTGTATATCCCGTTTATCGTCTGACTGTGTATCCTGTTTATCGTTTGTGTATATCCTGTTTATCGTCTGACTGTACATCCTGTTTATTGTCTGTATATCCTGTTTATCGTCTGTCTATAGATCCTGTTTATCGTCTGTCTGTGTATCCTGTTTATCGTTTGTGTGTATATCCTGTTTAATGGGGCAGGACCATTTCACCAAGTAAAATTAATTTACATGCAAATGTACTTGGCAAATAAAGGTGATTCTGACTCTGATTAAAGGTTCCTAATGTGTGGGACACCTATGCTGTCAAATTGAGGACAATTCTCCTTGCTGAGGACAGAATGACCTCTGCCAGCTCTAGATGTCAAGTTAATTAGTCTCTTCAGAACCATTTCCTGCAAGTGAACAATTTCAGAATAGCCTCTCCTCTCCTGAGAATCCTATCATAGCATCACCGACCAGGGCATTGTCCTGCGTTTGGTTTTTCCCAGGAACTCAGTCTGGGTTGTGTCTGTGCTTTAATGTTTGTCTGATGACTCTTGATTAGGGTAAGAAGTGGAATGAATTCTTGAGTTATAAACATAGGGCTATATGATACCATACATGGCATTACAGCGGTCAGAGGAGTTAGCTAAAGCTGGAACAGATCTGGATCAACACATGTAGTAGGACTTAGTGGAACTGACAGCGTTTTATCAACATGAAATCTGATAAGAATCTGTTAATGTACACCCCCAGGAAGAATATGGCCTTTCATTTTTTAAATTATTATTATTATTATTATTTTTCACGTTTTCATACTTTCATAGAATGTTTGGGAATGACGGGGAAACCGATGGGAATGATGGGAAACCGGCCGTGCGTTTGGACAATTAACAGACACTGCAGTAAATAAAACCTAATAAAAACATATGTCTTGTCCAGGACCAGACTCTACACAGACCGGTGCGCCATAGCCAATCAGAGCTACAGTAGGCCTTTATGCAAAAGCCATTTGCCACACAGCCTGCAATCATTCACTTTGAAATGGACTGTGTGTTTACAGGCAGTAGCAACAGTGTGACTTTAAACCATTAGAAAGCATTGCCAAAAGCCACAAAATACCTGAATGGATTTCTGCAAAGATGTAAATAACAAAAATCCTCTTACATTTGGGAACTTTAAAGTCCTATTGATCAAACAACCATATGAAACGGTAGGCTCTCTCTCCCTCCCTAAGATCAACAACGAATGTTAGCCAGAGCGAGATGAGCTAAAATCTAACGAGGCAAGAGTAGATAAACCCTCTGAAACTTTTTCAGCTTGTAGTTGGCCATCAAAATTGCACTCATGGGTCTCCTGAGTGGCGCAGGGGTCTAAGGCACTGCATCGCAATGCTAGAGGCGTCACTACAGATCCGGGTTCGACCCATGAGGCGGCGCACAATTTGCCCAGCGTCATCCGGGCAGTGGTGTAAAAGTACTACTTAAGTCGTTTTTGGGGGGTATCTGTACTTAACTATTTATATTTTTGACTACTTTTACTTTTACTTCAATACATTTCTAAAGAAAATAATGTACTTTTTACTCCATACATTTTCCCTGACACCCAAAAGTACTAGTTACATTTTGAATGCTTAGCAGGACAGAAAAATTGTCCAATTCACACACTTATCAAGAGAACATCCCTGGTCATCCCTACTGCCTCTGATCTGGCGGACTCATTAAACACAAATTATTATTTTGTAAATTATATTTGAGTGTTGGTGTGCCCCTGGCTATCCGTAAAATAATAAAACAAGAAAATCATTCCGTCTGGTTTGCTTAATATAAGGAATGTGAAATGATTTATACTTTTGCTTTTACTTAAGTATATTTTAGCAATTACATTTACTTTTGATACTTAACTATATTTAAAACCAAATACTTTTGGACTTTTACTCAAGTAGTATTTTACTGGGTGACTCACTTTTACTTGAGTCATTTTCTATTAAGGTGTCTTTACTTTTACTCAAGTATGACAATTGTGTACTTTTTCCACCACCGAGTCCAGGTTAGGGGAGGGTTTGGCCGGCTGGGATGTCCTTGTCCCATCGCGCTCTAGCGACTCCTTGTGGCGGCCGTATGCATGCACGCTGACTTTGGTTGCCAGCTGTATGTTGTTTCCTTCGACACATTGTTGCGTCTGGCTTCCGGGTTAAGCGAGCAGTGTGTCAAGAAGCAGTGCGGCTTAAGGTACCGTGTTTCGGAGGACGCGTGGCTCTCGACCTTCCCCGAGTCCGTACGGGAGTTGCAGTGATGGGACAAGACTGTAACTAGCAATTAGGTATCATGAAATTGGGGAGAAAAATGGGTAAAAAATAAATAAAATAAATACAATTTGCACTGATAAACATTGGGGAATAGTAGCCTGCTCACCCATTCTTCAACTTCTCTGCCAATGCACGCTTGTCCTAACCGATGTTTTGACAATTAAATGGGAACTGCCTGCTCACCCATTTGATCAATGCCAAATACATTTGATTGACAAATAAGAGATATGCATGCTAACTGTGGATAACAGTCGTTCAAGTTCAGCATAGCTAGCTAGCAAAGCTATTCACATTTCTTGCTAGCTAACCAAATGACAGCAACATCTCTAGCTGTAGCCACCAAAAAATAATATGATGGGAAAAAGTTGGCCACTCACCCACTCGCACAATGACATGACAGCCTCCCAGCAGCTAGCTAGCTAACGTTAGGCTCTGTGTTTTTAGCTTGCTAAATAAAGAGCTACATAAATAGATACACTAGTTTATTAGCCCCGTTACGACTGACTTGTGATCATTGCCCGTTGTAGATTGATTGTATTGACATTCCCAGCCTTAGTTACATGGTCTGTTTTTGTCCCAAAAATGTAGTCATTGAAACTGAAACAATGCATCCCGAATGGGTGGAGGCAGCAAAAAATTGACCAGGCCAGCTGTGATTTACAACCTGATAGCAATATTTTTTGGACTACCAAGAAATGTATTGGTGAATTCCTATTAATCATGCATTGAACTGCATCCATCTATTCTGCCAACAATACACTTACTCTACTAGTCTTGCTAATACCAGCCTCTCTACGTCCTTGACTTGAGTCTGCAACGGCTACTTTGGTGTGTCTTCTTTGGTATTATGGCGGTCCGCAAACAAATGTCATAGGTGCATGCCACCCCCTATTGTATTGGCTGTGTCTTAGCCTATTCTCTATATCCTCTATGATTTACGTTCCATTCCTGCGGTATAATTGACAACAATGACCATGAACGCCTAAAAACCAACCTTACTGAAGCACATGTTATTCCTATCACTCTCTATTGGCCTTGGCCAACTCACAGAGATCCTCTTAGGATTCTTCACCCTGGATACATCTTCCTCTACTACTCTCTTCAGTGCCTCTGCATACGACACCTTCTGCACTACTCTGATCCTGGCAACCTCAACCTGTCTTTCTCTCACCGGACACCTCTGATCTCCAGCACCATGGGTACCCCTACAGTTAACACACACACTTTTGTTCCACTGATACTACACATTCCTTTGTCTCATGTTCTCCTGCACACTTCTCACATCTCAGAATCTCCCTGCTACACACTGCTGCCACATTACCATAAGTTTGACACCTAAAACACGAATGGATTTGGGACAAAAGCTCTCACGGGATAACTGACAGATCCTAACTTGACTTTATCTGGTAAAGACTCAAAACTCAGTAGTCCAGACTGTGTCTTTTCCATTACATCGCGCTCTCCACCGGGTCTGCGTCAAACCAAATGGCGGGCATCACAGACACAGGGAATCTTCCACTTCAGTTCATCTTCCTCAACACTTAACGCCACTCCAGTTATTTGTATTTATTATGGATCCCCATTAGCTGGATCCCCATTAGCTGCTACCAGAGGGAGCAGTGCCCTGCTCTGGAGAGGAAAGCAAGTCACAGTTCTTGTCCCCAGTCGCGTTGTACGGAGCGCACGCTCCCTCTGGACAGCAGAAACGCACAAAATCTACATACCACTTCGAGTCACTTTCACCAAACAAACATTCCCTAACCTCTTTTCCACCCAACCTGACACCACGTATGGATTAGCCAGAAGGCAAAGATCCATTCTCTCAAAGTCTCACTCCCACTGGGCCAAAATCACCTTCATCACCATCTGGACAAGGCCTGAACTCCGCAGTCCTCACCGCAGGTACTACATCCATACCCTTGTCAGGTTCCATCACTGAGCTACTAGAGCACGTATTCCTCTTCCCAGTACACTCAGCTCCTTCTTGTCAGTCATCACTGCACCTGCACCACAATTATTTAACTTTCCTTCTCGAGCTCTTCCAAAAGTTCTGTGCAATACTCCATTCCATATTCCATCAAAACATGTTTCACTTTTCTCCTTATCTGCCATCTTCCCCTTCGACAGATCTTCCAGAAGGCTTCTGCTATCCCCTACTCTATATTTATTCATAATACACTATATATACAAAAGTATGTGGACACCCCTTCAAATGAGTGGATTTGGCTTTTTCAGCCACACCCGTTCCTGACAAGTGTATAAAATCAAGCACACCGCCATGCAATCTCCATAGACAAACATTTACAGTAGAATGGCCTTACTGAAGAGCTCAGTGACTTTCAACGTGGCACTGTCACAAGTCAGCTTGTCAAATTTCCGCCCTGCTAGAGCTGCCCCCGTCAACTGTAAGTGATATTGTGAAGTAGAAACATCTAGGAGCAACAATTGCTCAGCCGAAGTGGTAGGCCACACAAGCTCACAGAACGGGACCGGTGACTGCTGAAACGCGTAGTGTGTAAAAATCGTCTGTCCTCAGTTGCAACATTCTCTACCGAGTTCCAAACTGCTTCTGGAAGCAACATCTGCACAAGAGCTGTTCATCGGGAGCTTCATGAAATGGGTTACCATGGCTGAGCTGGTGCACACAAGCCTAAGATCACCATGCGCAATAAGTAACGTCGGCTGGAGTGGTGTAAAGCTCGCCACCATTGGACTTTGGAGCAGTGGAAATGCGTTCTCTGGAGTGATGAATCACGTTTCACCATCTGACAGTCTGACTGACAAATCTTGGTTTAGCGGATGCCTGGAGAACGCTACCTGCCCCAATGCATAGTGCCAACTGTAAAGTTTGGTGGAGAATGAATAATGTTCTGGGGCTGTTTTTCATGGTTCGGGCTAGGCCCCTTAGTTCCAGTGAAGGAAATCTTAACGCTACAGCATACAATGACATTCTAGAGGATTCTGTGCTTCCAACTTTGTGGCAACAGTTTGGGGAAGGCCCTTTCCTGTTTCAGCATGACAATGCCCCCATGCACAAAGTGAGGTCCATATAGCACTGGTTTGTTGAGATTGGTGTGGACGAACGTGACTGGCCTGCACAGAGCCCTGACCTCAACCCCCATCTAACACCTTTGGGATGAATTGGAATGCCGACTGCGAGCCAGGCCTAATCGCCCAACATCAGTGCCCGACCTTGTAGCTGAATGGAAGCAAGTTCCAACATCTAGTGGAAAGCCTTCCCAGAAGAGTGGAGGCTGTTATAGCAGCAAAGGTGGGACCAACTCCATATTAATACCCATGATTTTAGAATGAGATGTTTAAGCTGGTGTCCACATACACTTGGTCATGTAGTGTATATTCCAGGACGGTAGCTCTCCAGGAACAGGGTTGGAGTTAAAACCTACAGGACGGTAGCTCTCCAGGAACAGGGTTGGAGTTAAAACCTACAGGAGGGTAGCTCTCCAGGAACAGGGTTGGAGTTAAAACCTACAGGAGGGTAGCTCTCCAGGAGCAGGGTTGGAGTTAAAATCTACAGGAGGGTAGCTCTCCAGGAACAGGGTTGGAGAGCCCTGTTCTACATCATGGATTTTTTTGTTTTCCTACAGACAATTGGAGGCTGGTGGGTGGAACTATACAAGGACAAGCTCATTGTAATGGCTGGAATGACATGGAACGGTAACAAACACATCAAACATATGGAGACAACATGTTTAACTCCGTTCCATTTATTCAATTTCAGCCATTACAATGAGCCCGTCCTCCTGTAGCTTCTCCCACCAGCCTCCACTGCTACAGACATTGTCAGTGCTGGGATGCATTTTAAAACATTAAACTTTCCACCACTCCCCCAGGGGTAAATTCGTGTAGCTTGGTGTTTGGTGAGCAAATTAAACGTGACAAAAAAAAATCTTTCAGACGATTGAATCGCCTCAATGTTTGGAAGGAATGAAGACATCCAAGGACTAAAATTAACTCCGTCTATTTCTAATTTGTCTTTCTCTTTAGCCTTTAGTCCCTTTGAAGGATAATGCATTGACATCGTTTGGAATTATAGCACGGCATGGTATGACATTTTTATGTTCTTACGGTGGTAGTGACTTCTAGTCTGACTGTCAAAGATACAGCATATTACCCAGACTCCTGATGTGGCACAGAGACCAATGTGATACACATCAGCAGTTGGCCGTTCTTACAGAAGTATAGCATGCAATGCCATCTGGGGTCTTCTTCAATAGCCAAGCGCTGTATCAAGTCTGTATAATTTCTTTGCTAATTTAATCAAATCAACTTTTTGTCACATGCGCCGAATACAAGTGTAGACTTTACAGTGAAACGCTTACTTACAAGCCGTTAACCAACAGTGCAGTTCAAGACTTACAGTCACTGCGGATCTTATTGATGCTGCATGCTTTCTGGCAGCGGTCCAGCTGTTCCTTGACTCCGTGGATCAGAACCGGATTCATGTCCCGTGATCACACACTGCACATCCTCTTTGGCACCAGCAGAGAGCCCAGAGCATCCAGACCATCTGGCAGGAATAGCGGACTTTAACCAGAGCAATTAGGGAATCACGCCTACTGCCATCTGCTCTAAATGTATACTCTGTATGATGTGCACATGCGAATATAATGTCAAGTCTAGTAGTACGTCATTTGAAAAAATAAAATAGCCTAATTGTTTAGGGGGGGATTAAACAATGGAAAAATAACATTTGCACATACAGTACAAATATTTGTTATGCAAAGTCTCCTATGACAACAAAAAACAATCCCGCAATAGGTCCTTAGTTTTGTGGTTATGATAAGGAGAGTGTATCGCTGAAATGCATTACTGTTCAATTTACAGTTGAATAACCAAACAATTGGTTGCTTAGAATCACAGACAGATGTGACATACATTGAAGCAGAGGTTGATGTGGCTGTAATGGTCTGTTAATACACAAGCTAAGTTGTCTGTCTACAGTGGAAATGTGTTTACAGAAATGTGACTAACTCAGAACTGTTTCGGTTTATTTTGCAGATAAAATAAATAAATATCATCACAAATAACATCCGAGTGCTCCACGGGTATGAAAAACTAAACCTTCTGTCTATCATTGGCATCACAGGAAGTTCAATGTTTGTTGAGCACCATAGTGCTGCTTTGGAACACAGGTGATGGATGGCTGTGCACAGCAGCAGCCCTGCTTGGAGGGTCTAGCCTATAGCCTCTCTCAGTGACAGGATGACTATGCCAGAGAGCACTACGGTTTTCTTTAATCTGAGCTTCCCCGTGGAGTGGAATCAGTCTGACTCCAGACCGGAGACACCTGACAAGGAGAAGAACTGGCCTGCTCTGCTCATCTTAATGGTCATCTTCTTCACTGTGGTGGGCAACATCCTGCTCATCCTAGCTGTGTCTCTGGAGAGGAAGCTGCAGAATGCCACCAGCTTCTTCCTGCGCTCCCTTGCTGTGGCAGACATGCTTGTGGGGTTTCTCGTCATGCCGGTCTCACTGATCAACATTCTCTATGGTAGGTAGGTAGATGGTAGGTGGAGCTCTTTTAGCAAAGCAGTGTTTGTTTACCCTCTGAATAAGGATCTATTGAAAGCAGCTAGGGATACGAGGCTTTACTGTGAGGTGATGTTCAAGTGGATGAGGAAGACGGTGAGGTAAAAGATCCTGGTTAACATGTTATGGCATGTCTATCGGAGCAAACAAATCAGGCTTTTATGTCTATGTTAATTGGTACAATTGGTCAAGACCCTTAGACGAGGATAAAGGAACAGTTCATGTTTACCACGACCAAATGAAGATCATCTGAGTAGACAGAAAGACATTCTGATGTGAGATTACCCCCGTTCCCACACAATTCCCTTATCTCAGTAAGCCCCATTACTTTGAGTGGCATTGAAGAGTTTGTTTATTTTAGATCAAATGGGTTTGTCCAGATAAACTCTGCCCTCATAAACGTTCATTATTTTCATGTCATTAAGGATTAAAGACTTTGATCGGTTACATCATTACATTATTTTTCTAGTTACAACATAGCAGTCTATTTGATGATGTATGAGACTGACAAATGACCTTGGATTTGTTTGCATGGTCACAAAGCAGGTGTGCAGACTTGAAAATGAAATATCAGTAATTGTTAGTGAACTGTGTCTGTCCATCCCTCAGACTACGTGTGGCCCTTCCCCAGACCCCTCTGTCCCGTCTGGATCTACTTAGACGTGCTGTTCTCCACAGCATCCATCATGCACCTGTGTGCCATCTCACTGGACCGCTATGTGGGCATCTGTAACCCCATCCAACATAGCCGCTCCAACACCCTCTCCAAGGCCAAGGCTAAGATCGCCCTCGTCTGGACCATCTCCATAGGTGAGTTCATGCTGACGTAGTTGTTGTAAATCAGGAGGGGGGAAAACGATTGAACAAGAGATCTAGCTAAATCATTTCCTCCTACTGTGTTGTCTGTGTGTCTGGAGAGATAGTGAGTTACTATGTGACATTCTTTCTGTTTTGCCTTTTTGAAGAAAAAAACATCGTGCTTTTTTTCTACAGTCTGTCAGAAAGCCAAACGGACGCTTTTTCTCTGACCTCTCCTGGGGCTCTCTGACATCTTCACGCTGAGAGATGCTCTAAACAGGGACGACAGGACAAGCCATTATGGTCTCATGGCTCAAGGCTTTTTTGGTTTCACAGAAATCGGACAGCCAGTCAACCTGTTAACTTGTTGACTTCATCTAAAAACCTCAATCCACATTCTCTGCCCTCATGTGCTTCCTTGAAACCACCTGCTGGTTGTTTAATCATTATGATTCCCTCTTCTAATCTAATAATATAATGTTTTTGAGATAGATGTAGCCATGTTTGTGCATTGGTTTAAATATGACAATAATAAGTGATATTAATTGTCCTGTGATCTCCATGTCCATCTGTCTCTCTCTCTCTGACAGTGATCTCCATGTCCATCTCTCTCTCTCTCTCTGACAGTGATCTCCATGTCCATCTCTCTCTCTCTCTCTTTGACAGTGATCTCCATGTCCATCTCTCTCTCTCTCTCTTTGACAGTGATCTCCATGTCCATCTCTCTCTCTCTCTCTTTGACAGTGATCTTCATGTCCATCTCTATCTCTCTCTCTCTGACAGTGATCTCCATGTCCATCTCTCTCTCTCTCTCTCTCTCTCTCTGACAGTGATCTCCACACCCATCCCTGTGATTGGCCTGTATGACGAGGGGAAGGTGTTTGCCAACGGGACCTGTGTACTGAACGAGCACAGCTTCGTCCTGGTTGGCTCCTTCGTAGCCTTCTTTGTCCCTCTGGTCATCATGGTGGTCAGCTACTGTTTGACTGTACGTGTTCTGCAGCACCAAGCTTCTGACTTCCTGCATGGAGGTCAGGCTTCAATCAACCGTCCGGCCCTACTCAGGATCACCCCAAGGTCCCCTGCAGGGGACAGTCTCCGTCTCCTCAAACAGGACCCTGCCCCTGAGGCCTTGCCAGCTGTTGGTTCCTCCGACGTTTCCGTCTCTCAAGCCTCCCTTCAACCCATCTCTCCAGCAGGGAGACAGGAGCCAGGGGGAGCTGGCATGGCTCAATCAATCAAAAATGAGAGGAGAGCCTCCATGGTCCTGGGTGTGGTGTTTTTCCTCTTCCTGATTATGTGGTGTCCATTCTTCATCACCAACGTGCTGAGCGTCTTGTGTGAGGACTCGATAATAAGCCTGTGCAATAAGCCCGTGTTGGCAGTGCTCCTAAAGGTCTTTGTTTGGGTGGGATATGTCTCCTCTGGTGTCAACCCACTGGTCTACACTCTATTCAACAGGACCTACAGACAGGCCTTCCACCGCTACCTACAGTGTATCTACCACAGCCCGCCAGCCAAGAGCACCAAGAGTATTTCTGTTAATACAGTCACGCCTATTCTATGCAGTAAAGATGCCAACGACTGTAGCTGTAACAGCCACAATGGGCATAAAGTGGAAATGAAAGGAAGAATGGGGTTGGAGAGAGAGGGTACAGGGTCTGGGATGCTTGAAAAGTTGGCCAGTGTCTGTCCCACCACCGCTGAGGAAGTCAGCTGTGTCTGAACTGGCTGGCTGGCCTACTGTCTTTCCCCTTCAGGCTCTCTACATACAAAACATTGTGGTGACACAGCTGTTGCTTCATGTCACTGCCTGGATTCTCCAGCTCCACTTCCTGTTCAAACACAGGAGATGTACTGGATTCTCAATCTCCACTTCCTGTTCAAACACAGGAGATGTACTGGATTCTCAATCTCCACTTCCTGTTCAAACACAGGAGATGTACTGGATTCTCCAGCTCCACTTCCTGTTCAAACACAGGAGATGTACTGGATTCTCCAGCTCCACTTCCTGTTCAAACACAGGAGATGTACTGGATTCTCCAGCTCCACTTCCTGTTCAAACACAGGAGATGTACTCAATGTCTCCCTGTTGCTGGACCTGTAAACATGACTCAATGATATATGAAATAGTGTTAAGTCTGCACAATTGATAATGTATGTGTCAGACATTAATTACAGCTAGTGAGTAATATGTGTGTAGTCAGTGTGGTTATTGTAATGAAATGTCCATTAACTGCACTACTAGTAAATCAAAAGGCGTTTGCATCTCTCACAACAGGGCTTTGAGGATAATTTACAGGGAAACCACTTGCTGTATCTCTCTGTAATCCTGGAGCCACAGTGCCACCTAATGGGAATATACTGTACAATACATAAAAATGTAATTTCTTACTAGAAGTTTTTGTTCTGTCTGTATGATAGATTCAAGTCAAAGATAATAGTATTGCACTTGAATGGGAAACAGATGTCTTCATGGACAAGGAGATGTTTCACTCCCCATTACCCCAAGACTGGTTAATATTTCTGACAGAGTGAGGCCAGGAACCACACTCTGAGTATTTTTTCTTCTTAAATCATATATCACAGTCAACTTTTGCTAGTTTATTTTTTATATATTTTTTCCCCCTCTGAAATATTGTATTAAAATATACAAATGAGGTGATATCTCATTAAATATGCACATATTTGCCTATTATGCAAAGTGAGTTTTGGAAACCCTGGTCTAAGGATAACCACTGAACATTTAGTGAATGCAGATGCTTCTGAGGCTGAGAACAATGTGTTGGCGTGTGAGAGGAGTCTGACTTTCAGGAAGTGGCAGTTAAAGACAACCCCTATGAATTTAGACAACCCAACGTCATACACCTATTTAGACTCAATCATCATATCTTCAAGGTAAGTTACTACATATCGGCCAGTTTGTAACATTGAAATGGGCTTTTAAATTATGTGTGATTCAATGTAGTGAGCTTTGAAATCATGGATGTATGTCCATTTAAGGGGTTACAATTCATTACATTTTGATGATGGTAGTGGTATGATAAACTAACAAAAGTAATAAATATGCATTTTCATCAACTTGTTTTACTTTTTAATTCATTGGACCAAAATACCAAAAAATCTCGAAATTGATAAGTAAATGCAAAATGTAATTTTGGTGCTTTTTTTGTGTGTTTTTCTTCTTCAGTTCTAACGTATAGGGTTTCTATTTTCGGCTGGCGTTAAGGCGGCGCTAGTGTCAAACGCATGTTAGTTTGCAATTTCGTCATGTGAAAACTTGTGCACTGGCATTTTCCAGCCCTAACGCCAGGTTTGGCAATTTACCTGTCTAACATCACCACGCTTGGGCTCAGATGGGAGGGGTGGAAATATTTGAGTCGTGTCCTTAAAAACATGATCTTTAAGTGCTAATTTCCGACAGCGCTGGCAGGGATATTTAAGACCAACCAAAAGCTGATTTTAGCAGTAAAGCAGTTGGTTATGGCATGAATTTTGACAGCGGAAACGCAAGCCTTTCCAGTCGTGACGCACCCTGCCCATTATGTGCATTGAACAAGATGTGAGTTGGTGCCTGTATACTTCCTATTTAGAAACATAAAACAATCATGTTTTTCCCCATTTCGTTTTATTTGATTGAAAACCAAGCATAGCCTCCCCTCCTCTCAATGTCTGTTTTATTTTTGTCCTGCCCAATGTAATCAAGTAGACTAGTTAAGACCGTTGATAAAGTGTTTGGCTCGTGAGACTGTTTGGAAATAAATCTTAATCACCAAAGCTTTATTAAAATATCAAGTCTGAGAGGAGTAAAACAGTGAGCTGACATTCCCTTTTTTACCTACAGTGCATTCAGAAACTATTCAGACCAATTCAGGTTTTCCACATTTTGTTACGTTACAGCCGTATTCTAAAATTTATGAAATTGTTCCCCCCACCCCTAATCAATCTACACACAATACCTCATAATGACAAAGCAAAAACTGTTTTTTTTGTTGACATTTTTACAACAAAAAAGCTACTTAAATATCACATTTACATAAGTATTCAGACCCTTTACTCAGTACTTTTTTGAAGCACCTTTGGCAGCGATTACAGCATCGAGTCTCCCGCCACACCCCTTCTGCCCAGAACAACCTCAATTCGTCTCGGGGCATGGATTATACAAATTGTCAAATGCGTTGAACAGGGATGCCGGCCCATGTTGACTCCAATGCCTCCCACAGTTGTGTCAAATTGGCTGGATGTCCTTTGGGTGTTGGACCATTCTTGATACACGCAGGAAACTGTTTATCGTGAAAAACCCAGCAGTGTTGTAGTTCTTGACACAAACCAGTGCGCCTGGCACTTACTACCACCTACTACCATACCCTGTTCAAACGCACTTAAATATTTTGTCTTGCCCATTCACCCTTTGAATGGCACACATACACAATCCATGTCTGTTGTCTCAAGGCTTAAACATCCTTCTTGAACCTGTCTCCTCCCCTTCATCTACACTGATTAAAGTGGATTTAACAAGTGACATCAATAAGGATCATAGCTTTCACCTGGTCGGTCTAGGTCATGGAAAGAGCAGGATCATAGCTTTCACCTGGATTCACCTGGTCGGTCTAGGTCATGGAAAGAGCAGGTGTTCTTAATGTTTTGTACAATCAGTGTATATTTGTACTAAACTCAGCAAAAAAAAGAAACGTCCCTTTTTCAGCACCCTGTCTTTCAAAGATAATTTGTAAAAATCCAAATAACTTCACAGATCTTCATTGTAAAGGTTTTAAACAATGTTTCCCATGCTTGTTCAATGAACCATTATCAATTAAGGAACATGCACCTGTGGAACGGGCATTAAGACACTAACAGCTTACAGATGGTAGGCAATTAAGGTCACAGTTATGAAAACTTAGGACACTAAAGAGGCCTTTCTACTGACTCTGAAAAACACCAAAAGAAAGATGCCCAGGGTCCCTGCTCATCTGCGTGGACGTGCCTTAGGCATGCTGCAAGGAGGCATGAGGACTGCAGATATGGCCAGGGCAATAAATGGCAATGTCCGTACTGTGAGATGCCTAAGACAGCGCTACAGGAAGACAGGATGGACAGCTGATCGTCCTCGCAGTGGCAGACCTTGTGTAACAACACCTGCACAGGATCGATACATCTGAACATCACACCTGCAGGACAGGTACAGGATGGCAACAACAACTGCCCGAGTTACACCAGGAACGCACAATCCCTCCATCAGTGCTCAGACTGTCCGCAATAGGCTGAGAGAGGCTGGACTGAGGGCTTGTAGGCCTGTTGTAAGGCAGGTTCTCACCATACATCACCGGAAACAATGTCGCCTATGGGCACAAACCCACTGTCGCTGGACCAGATAGGACTGGCAAAATGTGCTCTTCACTGACGAGTTGCGGTTTTGTCTCACCAGGGGTGATGGTCGGATTTGCGTTTATCGTCGAAGGAATGAGTGTTACACCGAGGCCTGTACTCTGGAGTGGGATCGATTTGGAGGTGGAGGGTCCATCATGGTCTGGGGCGGTGTGTCACAGCATCATCGGACTGAGCTTGTTGTCATTGCAGGCAATCTCAACGCTGTGCGTTACTGGGAAGACATCCTCCTCCCTCATGTGGTACCCTTCCTGCAGGCTCATCCTGTCATGACCCTCCAGCATGACAATGCCACTAGCCATACTGCTCGTTCTGTGCGTGATTTCCTGCAAGACAGGAATGTCAGTGTTCTGCCATGGCCAGCGAAGAGCCCGGATCTCAATCCCATTGAGCACGTCTGGGACCTGTTGGATCGGCGGGTGAGGGCTAGGGCCATTCCCCCCAGAAATGTCTGGGAACTTGCAGGTGCCTTGGTGGAAGAGTGGGGTAACACCTCACAGCAAAAACTGGCAAATCTGGTGCAGTCCATGAGGAGGAGATGCACTGCAGTACTTAATGCAGCTGGTGGCCACACCAGATACTGACTGTTACTTTTGATTTTGACCCCCCCTTTGTTCAGGGACACATTATTCCATTTCTGTTAGTCACATGTCTGTGGAACTTGTTCAGTTTATGTCTCAGTTGTTGAATCTTGTTATGTTCATACAAATATTTACACATGTTAAGTTTGCTGAAAATAAACGCAGTTGACAGTGAGAGGTCATTTCTTTTTTTGCTGAGTTTATTTGTGACTTTTCACCCTTTGAATTGTCATTAGTGTATGAGATGTAGAGTGAGTGCTAGAGAAATACTTTGAATGTGCATCCAAGCTTCTAGATCATTCTGCACCAAGCTAGGAATGGGGAGACTTCTTTCCACTTTAAAAGGCTTGAATCGTGTGCCTCCTACACACACGCGTTCGCACACGGACACACGCACAGAGTTCTCACCCCCAACAATGAGAGCTCCTTGTATTCCGCTCCCCTTTCCCACAGATTCCACAGCATAGCGCTCTATGCACAGTACTGCCCCTCACCCTGATGCATGGAAACATGCGATTATTACATAGACTGGCCTATGCATATTGGATGAAGCCACATTGTCACAGCTAGGTCATTCTATTCATGCGTCTATTTTTTGGGGATGTAATTTTTGTGTCCTAAATTGTTTGTTTTTTTGTTCTGCGGGTTCTGGGCATCTGTGAAACACTGGGTGGTGGTCCGTGTTAGCCCATACACGCATGCGCAGTGGTTTCGTTGCCGCAGAGTGTTCGTCGAGGAAAGCCGACGCTGCCAAGGAAACACACATGCAGGCATAGGGAATCCAGATTTCAGCATCGTCCTCCATTCCCTTCACGTCGACAATGCATCGATAATGATGGTAGCGCGCAGCAATGCCTTCGATCTATTCCATGCGTGATGTCTTAATAGCTGCCAAATAATACAGCCAAAGAGTGGAGGTAAAACAAGGTTGAGAAAAACAATCAGTGGTAAGTAGATTTATGTACCATTTTACAATGTTTAGATCACTAGAATAGACTACATTATTATATATTGCACAATAAGTACTTCAAATTCTATTTTAAAAAATTGTGTGGAAAAATACTAATCCAGAATAGAGGGGGTGGAGGTGACTGCGGTTCTATTTATTATCATCTTACAATAGAAGACATTATATCATGGGGAACATAAAACATATTTTCGTGTGACAGATATGGTGCCTCCGTAGTGTCATAGGTTGACGCTCTCATCACTCCAAATGCAATCAACCCACCCTATCCTATTCATCCTGGTCAATTCTAACCAATCAATATATTGGTTTTCCTCTTCACGTTCACGTTTATTAGATTTCCAGCTGTACTTGAACACTGACTGGTTATCCGCTGCTGTATCCCAATGGTTGTAGTGGCGAGCACCTGTTCCCTTGTCTTTACAAATCACATGCACGTGCAGAAGCAGCAACGGTCAGAGGTATGATGACGTAATCATCAGTCCAACTGCATGAACTCACTAACGTCATTATTTTTCTTCTAATCAGTCATGTCCAATCAAAGATGACTACTAATTAAACCATGGATATTTTTGGAAAAGCAATCTGTGCCTGCATGATGCAACAGATTTAAAGCCACATGTCTGCACATCGATCTATTACTAAGCAGTTACGAATACATTAGGCCTACTAAACTAGGCTACTGTGTAACATTTCAATACTACAGTAATTAGTGTTATTACACAGGTGTTAACTAAGTGTTACCTAATGTACATGTTTGTAAAGCATACCGTATATCCTACGAGATGAGAAGTCCAGGTGCATGCTTGCCTTTTACCAAGACAACAGCATTAACAGCAGTATCACTAGTCTTCAAATCAAATCAAACTTTATTTGTCACATGCACAGAATACAACAGGTGTAGACCTCACCGTGAGAAGCTTACTTACAAGCCCTTAACCAACAATGCAAATCAAGAAAGATTTAAGAAAATATTTACCAAATAAACTAAAGTAAAAAATATTAAAAAGTAACACAATAAAATAACAATAACGAGGCTATATACAGGGGGTACCGGTACCGAGTGAATGTGCTGGGGTACAGGTTAGTCAAGGTAATTTGTACATGTAGGTAAGGGTAAAGTGACTATGCATAGATAATAAACAGTGAGTAGCAGCAGTGTAAAAATAAATGGGGGGGGGGGGGGGGTCAATGTAAATATCCGGGTGGCCATTTGTTAAATTGTTCAGCAGTCTTGAATGTCACCCTGATATTTCTGCATATTTCAACCATTTCTTAATAAGAGGCACCTTTCTGCCACCAAGTGCCGGAACAGCTTGTAGGAAAGAAAGTATGTCCTCAAAGCTGATATGGAACACATTCAGGTTCGCCTTGGTAGAGTATGACTTTGCATGGTTGATTTGTCAGCCGAATGGTACCTTGACAATCTTGATTGATTTAGGGGTTACAAAGGGTAGACCATAAAATGTAGTCTTAATTGCTAAGGAGAAAGTTTGCAAACTGTTACTTGTAAAGCAACAGAGGATATCACATTTCAGGTAAGACCCAGATGCAGACAATGTCGAAGTAACAACAGTTTATTAATCCAACAGGGGCAGACAAAAGACAGGTCAATGATAGGCAGAGGTCAGTAATCCAGATAGGTGGGGCAAAGGTACAGGACGGCAGGCAGGGTCAGGATCAGGGTAGGCAGAGGTCAGTAATCCAGATAGGTGGGGCAAAGGTACAGGACGGCAGGCAGGCTCAGGGTCAGGGTAGGCAGAGGTCAGTAATCCAGATAGGTGGGGCAAAGGTACAGGACGGCAGGCAGGCTCAGGGTCAGGGTAGGCAGGGGTCAGTAATCCAGATAGGTGGGGCAAAGGTACAGGACGGCAGGCAGGCTCAGGGTCAGGGTAGGCAGAAAAGGCCAAAACCTGGGAAAACTAGAAAACAGGTACAATCGAGAGACCGGAACAGAAGGAAAACTGCTGGTAGGCTTGACGAAACAAAACGAACTGGCAACAGACAACACAGGTATGAATACACAGTGGATAATGGGGGTGATGGGTGACACCTGGAGGGGGGTGGAGACAATCACAAAGACAGGTGAAACAGATCAGGGCGTGACAGTGGAAGGTTATGGAGTCATGACTTCGGCAGTTTTCAGCAGGTGCCATGACTTCATTAGTCTTCATACAGTTTTTTCAGGTGTCCTTTTATAGGAGCAGGAGGAACCTTTAATGTGGGGTGCTGTGATTGTATATTTTACTCATAACTGTGCTGATCTTTGCGTACTGCTCATTGCTCTTACCTTGTTTTAATAGATTCACTCACTATATGGTGGCTCTGATTGAACTGCTAGGTCTGTGATGGGAGGAATGCAGTAGATCATTGATTTCTCCTATCTTGTTCTGAACATACTGTAGATTATGTCAAAGGGAGCCTGGAGTCAGTGTCATGCTAACAGCACGGTGGAAGCGTTGCTATGGTTTCCACTCATTAATCAGTTTTGTTCCCGCGACTGTTAAGTCCGGGCTGTGGAGGCATGCTATACACAGACTCCAGTAGAGGAGATAAGAATTAGAGATGAGAGAGAAGTCACCCAACTTGACTTTTTAGAATCAATGGTAGCATTTAGCTAGATGCTAAGAGCCTCTCTTAGTTTGAATAGCGAGAAACTCCAACAACAAAGAGACAGTGTAAGCAATGGAGAGGATGGCAAAATATGTGGTAGAGACTGTAGTGGTTAGAAGATGCCAGCAACAGGAGCCAATAGATTCTCGAGAGGACGGCAGTGTTTGGTGTGAAAGTAATCATTCATGAAGAACTATCAAAGGAGAATAAAGTTTACTCATTCATATTTTAACAATAAGCTGTAGTGTGTCAGGACATAAATAAGCATAATATTTAAGAGGTGAGGTCTCAGTGATCTCAGCACTAGGAGTCATATATAAATGATTACCGGGATCGTTCACCAAGATAGTAAATGTATCTTTCTTCTTAAGGATACAGAAAGATAACTATCGCTGCAGAGACTGTAAGCTTTGGATTTGTTTACTCAGCTGCCACTTAGCAAGCTCATTGTTGAGGTCAAAACAGTGAGTGGCAGGATTCCTGTTAGCTTGCTCTAAGTGGAAGGCCTAATTACAAAGTAGGCTTCAAATCAAGTTAATCCTCTAACAAGTTGCAGCTGTGAGTATCTGATATTAGTTTTCTCCATAATAGTGAAGTATGAAATGTTTTTTGATCCTGTCTGAACCATTCTGAAGCTGAAAGCTTTCACCACTCAAGAATGCATTCTCAAAAATAAACTGCACTTTCGACTCTTCAGCTGCTCATGGTTTTGAACTCAAGGTTCGCACAGTGTGGCGTAGAGCAGAGAGGGGTTGCAACCTAGGAGCTGCAGAGCAGACATGTTACAAGGCCAGCTCCCATCCTCCAGAGTATCATGGGCCTTTCTCAGTGTGAGGATGTACAGTCACGTGCACTGCCCCAGCTTCCCATCTAGAGGTTCCCCTTGAGGTTGTTTACACATGTTTAGGTATTTCGCTGTGCCAATTCATTGGAATTCTGACAGCTGCAAAAAGGACTCTGTAGCCTCGGAACATCTTGTCCCATTTCTTTTAAATTTGATACATTTACTTAAAACCTGACATTTGTTTGTTTCTTTTCTTGTATAAACAATACAAACAAACACATACAAACGACAACATCCATACAAACATCAACAACATCACACCTGCCAAGACCCACTAGCACACACCTCCATCTCCAGCTCCCTCATCACTCTCTGCCACATGGCCTGAAACTTCACCATTTTGTTTCTCTCCGTAGCTCACGCAATTTAAATAATAAATCAATAGATTTTTCCATTGTGTTAATGATGGGGGATTAATTGATTTCCATGTTTTTAGGATACATTTTTTCAAGATGAGTGATGAGAAGAGAATCGTCCAGCCCATTGGGTATCTCACTACACCCCCATATGCCATGTCTTGAAATATGCAGACAGACAGATTAAATGTACGTTTACATTGTAATACTTCTGACAGACAACTTTCTAGCTCCGCCCACAATTTCCTAACTTTATAGCGTTCCCAGAAAGCATGGATTATTGAGTCATTATGCATTTTACACATGACCTGTAGAATTTGGGAATTTTGTCTCTTGTATAATAAAGGCTATACATAAGTTTATACTGGATTAAGAGTACATTTTCGTTAAATGTAATTTCGTTAGTTATGCTCCAACTTTCCCTCCATCTTGTGCCAACATCAGTTCTTTTTCAGTCATTATTCCAATAGTTCGTTTTTTTCTAAGAGATTGTCACTTTGATAGACTCTCAAGAAGGTTTTGTATATCTTCCCAATCATAGGATCATCATCTTTTGACTCAAATAAAATTCCCTCAAGGTTGCCAAAATTCTGTGATCTGTAACTTTTAACTTGCATGTATTTGAATTTATTTACATTGGTCAGTCCAAAATTACTTTTTAATTCTGTCATGGAAATACATGTATTTCCTGTTACCAAGTCATTTACTGTTTCTATGCATTTAGTTTTCCAAATCCTGACATTTCAAGATGATATGCTGATGTAGGAAAAGTAATAATGGTCTTTGTCTTCCATTGATATTGAACAGAATAGCCCTATTTCTATATAGAGTATATACTGTATATATTTAGATTACAGTAGTACTATCTCACAATCAAGCTCTGTAAGATTTCTGTATGTTAGTCTTATTTAGAGCCCGACCGATATGTTTTTTGGGGGGAGAAAACTTAACGATACCGATATATCGGTAACTTAAAACCTCTCTAGGGTACGTGGGACGGTAACGTCCCACCTGGCCAACATCCGGTGAAATTGCAGAGCGCGGAATTCAAAAATACTCAATTCAAATATTTAACATTCTTGAAAATATATATGTTATACATCAAAATAAAGCTTAACTCCTTGTTAATCCAGCTGCTGTGTCAGATTTCAAAAAGGCTTTACGGCGAAAGCAAACCATGCGATTATCTGAGGACAGCGCCCCGCATACAAATCCATGAAAAAGATATTTCAACCAGGCAGGTGCGCCACAAAAGTCAGAAATAGCGATATAATTAATGCCTTACCTTTGAAGATCTTCTTCCTTTGGCACTCCAAAATGTCCCAGAAACATCACAAATGGTCCTTTTCTTCGATAATGTCCTTCTTTATGTCCCAAAAATGTCAATTTATTTGGAGCGTTTGATTCAGAAATACACCGGTTTCAACTCACCCAACATGCCTACAAAGTATCTAATAAGTTACCTGTAAACTTGGTCCAAACATTTCCAACAATGTTCCTAATCCAACCTCAGGTACCCTAAAACGTAAATAATCGATACAATTTAAGACGGAATAAACTGTTTCTAATACTGGATAAAAACAACGTGGAGCGAGTCCTGTTCACGCGCACCAAAACAGTAGAGTCCACCTGGAGTGACACTTATAATGAATAGGACTGCTTCTTCATTTCTCAAAAGAAAAACATCGAACAATTTCTAAAGACTGTTGACATCTAGTGGAAGCCATAGGAACTGCAACCAGGTTCCTAATAATAAGGGCATCCCATAGAAAACTATTGGAAAATCCTATGATCACTATTTTTTTCCCCCTGGATGGTTTGTCCTCGGGGTTTCGCCTGCCATATCAGTTCTGTTATTCTAGCAGACATTATGTTAACAGTTTTAGAAACTGTAAAGTGTTTCTATCCAAATCTACCAATTATATGCATATCCTAGCTTCTGGGCCTGAGTAACAGGCAGTTTACTTTGGGCACACTTTTCATCCGGATGTCAAAATACTGCCCCTTACCCCAGAGAGGTTAACGATACTGATATATCTCCCGATATACTGTGTTACAGCGGGGAAATTGAAAGTGTACTTTTTCCACACCGAATTCTCATAAATTGCCATCCAAAAGAACAATTGTCCAATAACTATGCTTTAAATGTTGATTTAAACATTGTGATAATAATGACATGAGAATGGCCACATGTTCAGATAAGCATGAGATTCCCTTTATTCATCCTATTTATTGAATTTAGGTTATCAATTGAATTATGGGACGAAACCAATATACAGTTCATTCAAAAAATAATAATGAAATACCTGACTTACATAAGTATTCAGACCCTTTGCTATGAGACTCGAAATTGAGCTCAGGTGCATCCTTGATCCAACTTGATTGGAGTCCACCTGTGGTAAATTCAATTGATTGGTCATGATTTGGAAAGGCACACACCTGTCTATATAAGGTCCCACAGTTGACAGTGCATGTCAGAGCACAAACCAAGCCATCAGGTCAAAGGAATTGTCCGTAGAGCGCCGAGACAGGGTTGTGTCGAGGCAGAGATCTGGGGAAGAGTACCAAAGCATTTTTTCTGCAGCATTGAAGGTCCCCAAGAACACAGTGGCCTCCATCATTCTTAAATGGAAGAAGTTTGGAACGACCAAGACTCTTCCTAGAGCTGGCCAAACTGAGCAATCGGGGGAGAAGGGCCTTGGTCAGGGAAGTGACCAAGAACCCGATGGTCACTCTGAGAGAGCTCCAGAGTTCCTCAGCGGAGATGGGAGAACCTTCCGGAAGGACAACCATCTCTGCAGACAGATCTCCAATCAGGCCTTTATGGTGGGCTGGCCAGACGGAAACCACTCCTCAGTAAAAGGCACATGACAGCACGCTTGGAGTTTGCCAAAAGGCACCTAAAGGACTCTCAGACTATGAGAAACAAGTTTCTCTGGTCTGATGAAACCAAAATTGAACTCTTTGGCCTGAATGCCAAGTGTCACGTCTGGAGGAAACATTGCACCATCCCTATTGTGAAGCATGGTGGTGCCAACATCATGCTGTGGGGATGTTTTTCAGCGGCAGGGACTGGGAGACTAGTCAGGGCGAGGGAATGATGAACTGAGCAAAGTACAGAGAGATCCTTGATGTAACCTGCTCCAAAGTGCTCAGGACCCCAGACTGGGGCGAAGGTTCATCTTCCAACAGGACAGCAACCCTAAGCACACAGCCAAGACAACACAGGAGTGGCTTCGGTACAAGTCTCTGAATTTCCTTGAGTCGTCCAGCCAGAGCCTGGATTGAATCCGATCGAACATCTCTTGAGAGACCTGAAAATAGCTGTACAGCAACACTCCCCATCCAACCTGACAGAGCTTGAAAGGATCTGCAGAGAAGAATGGGAGAAACTTCCCAAATACAGGTGTGCCAAGTTTGTAGCATCATATCGAATAGAAGACTTGAGGCTGTAATCGCTGCCAAAGGTGCTTCAACAAAGTACTGTGTAAAGGGTCTGAATACTTATGTAATTGTAATATTTAAGTTTTTGTATTTTTAATACATTTGCAAACATTTCTAAAAAATTGGTTTTGCTTTGTCATTATGGGGCATTGTATGTAGATTGATGAGGGGAAAAAACTATTAATCTATTTTAGTATAAGGCTGTAACGTATCAAAATGGGGAAAAAGTAAAGGGATCTGAAAACTTTCCGAATGCACTGGGTAATAGGCCATATCGGCCGATAGTAATAATAATTTATTACATTTCTATAGCGCTTTTCATAATCGCCAAGAGCTTCAAAAGCAAAAATAGACAAGCAATACATCATTATGAGTAGCCTAGCTATAGTTAGCTAGGTGAACCAATACATCATCATGAGTAGCCTAGCTATAGTTAGCTAGGTCAACCAAAATATCATCATGAGTAGCCTTGCTATAGTTAGCTTGGTCAACCAATACATCATCATGAGTAGCCTAGCTATAGTTAGCTTGGTAAACCAATACATCATCATGAGTAGCCTAGCTATAGTTAGCTTGGTTAACCAATGCGTCATCATGAGTAGCCTAGCTATAGTTAGCTTGGTCAACCAATACATCATCATGAGTAACCTAGCTATAGTTAGCTTGGTTAACTTTTACCGAACCTCAACCCCGGATCCGGGATCACCCCCCACCCCCCCCACACTGATTAGCATCGCTAGCATAGCGTCACAATTAAATAGTAGCATCTAAATATCATTAAATCACAAGTCCAAGACACCAAATGAAAGATACAGATCTTGTGAATAAAGCCACCATTTCAGATTTTTAAAATGTTTTACAGGGAAGACAAAATATGTAAATCTATTAGCTAACCCCGTTAGCAAAAGACACCACTTTTCTAACTCCATCAGTTTCTTACTCCATCAGGTGCTATCACCAATTCGGCCAAATAAAGATATTGATAGCCACTAACCAAGAAAAAACCTCATCAGATGACAGTCTGATAACATATTTATTGTATAGGATAGGTTTTGTTAGAAAAATGTGCATATTTCAGGTAGAAATCATAGTTTACAATTGCACCCACCATCACAACTCGACTAGAATAAATACAGAGAGCAACGTGTATTACCTAATTACTAATCATAAAACATTTTTCGACAGAACAACGATTTATCATCTTAAATATTTCTTACTATGAGGTGATCTTCCATCAGAATCTTGGGCAATGTATCCTTTCTTGGGTCTAATCTTCTTTTGGTCGAAAGATGTCCTCTTGTCCGTCGAAATGCCCACTAACGTTCGACCGGGACCCCGAAACGTGCCCGGCGCTTCAAAGTGCATCACATAGAAATGCCTCAAAATCGCACTAAACGGATATAAATTGCTATAAAACGGTTTAAATTAACTACCTTATGATGTTTTTAACACCTATAACGAGTAAAAACATGACCGGCGATATATTACTGGCTAAACAACAGCTTGGAAAGAGAGCAGGTCCGACGTCAATCGTGCGTCAGGCGCAGGGAGCAAAAGAACGGTACATCCGGTCTTTGGTGTTTTATACAGGCCCTGATTGCGCAATCGACTCCATTCAAATTGTCACCACTTACTGACATCTAGAGGAAGGCGTGGGCAGTGTTTGTATCCTCATAGGATTTACAGGGACTTTAAAACTGACCTGGGACCAGAGGCCAACATTTCTGAAATCTCACTCCCTATCAGGAAAAGTGCTGTAGAATGAGTTCTGTTCCACTCAGAGACATAATTCAAACGGCTATAGAAACTAGAGAGTGTTTTCTATCCAATAATAACAATAATATGCATATTGTACGAGCAAGAATTGAGTACTAGGCAGTTTAATCTGGAGAGCAAATTATGCTAATGCGAAACAGCACCCCCTATAGTGGCAAGAAGTTTTAAACAATGCATCATCATGAGTAGCCTAGCTATAGTTAGCTTGGTCAACCAATGCATCATCATGAGTAGCCTAGCTATAGTTAGCTTGGCCAACCAATACATCATCATGAGTAGCCTAGCTATAGTTAGCTAGGTCAACCAATACATCATCATGAGTAGCCTAGCTATAGTTAGCTAGGTCAACCAATACATCATAATGAGTAGCCTAGCTATAGTTAGCTGGGTCAACCAATACATCATAATGAGTAGCCTAGCTATAGTTAGCTATAGTTAGCTAGGTCAACCAATAGAGGCCAAGTCTTTGAGTTCGTGCATCCTCCAAAGATAGAGAGGAACAGTTCATGGCTTGTTCAGAGGAAGGTTGGTCAGGGAGATGGTTGATGTAGAGCGGCTATTCCCAAACTGGGGCACATGGGCACGCGCAATGCCATCGGGGGTACGCCAAATAAAAATGTGATTCACATTTTCAAACAGTCCATTTAGGTGTTTTTTTCTCGCCTGAGTAGCCTCGTTTCACTGCCCCCACTGCCCCCAGTGAAATAACAACACAATGTCAAATACAGGTAGCCTAGTCAAATAATTAACATCCACTGCCAGATTTCTGGTTACGCTGCCTTGGCAAATCGTGCTGTTAAGACACTGATTCCCTTTGCAACCACGTACCTATGTGAGAGTGGATTCTCTGCACTCACTAGCATGAAAACTAAATACAGGCACAGACTGTATGTGGAAAATTATTTAAGACTGAGACTCTCTCCAATACAACCCAACATTGCAGTTATGTGCACCCTTTGAAGCACACCCTTCTCATTAACCTGTGGTGAGTTATTCACCATTTTTGATGAACAAATAAGGTTTTATATGTAAGATGGCTAAATGAAGAGCAAAATTATTGATTATTATTATTATTTGCGCCCTGGTCCTATAAGAGCTCTTTGTCACTTCCCACGAGCCAGGTTGTGACAAAAACTCACACTCATTCTTATGTTTAATAAATGTATTGTGTAGTGTGTGTGTGGCAGGTGTAACAGATGTGAAATGGCTAGCTAGTTAGCGGTGATGCGCGCTAATAGCGTTTCAATCGGTGACGTCACTCGCTTTGAGACCTTGAAGTAGTGGTTCCCCTTGCTCTGCAAGGGCCGCGGCTTTTGTGGAGCGATGGGTAACGATGCTTCGTGGGTGACTGTTGTTGATGTGTGCAGAGGGTCCTTGGTTCGCGCCCGGGTATGGGCGAGGGGACGCCATAAAGTTAAACTGTTACATTGGTGCCGTGACCCGGATCACTGGTTGCTGCGGAAAAGGAGGAGGTTGAAAGGGGGGTGAGTGTAACGGATGTGAAATGGCTAGCTAGTTAGCGGTGATGTGCGCTAATAGCGTTTCAATCGGTTACGTCACTCGCTTTGAGACCTTGAAGTAGTGGTTCCCCTTGCTCCGCAAGGGCCGCGGCTTTTTTGGAGTGATGGGTAACGATGCTTCGTGGGTGACTGTTGTTGATGTGTGCTGGTTCGCGCCCGGGTATGGGCGAGGGGACGCCATAAAGTTAAACTGTTACACAGGCTTACAATGAATGCAAAAAACAACATTTAAGAGTGCGCTGACCCTGGTGCTAGAGGGGCTACGCAGCTGGAAGTTGGATGTTTGAAGTGGTACCAGACTATAAAAAGGTTGGGAACCACTGATGTAGAGGGCTACTCTGGGAACCAGCCTGAGTCATGTAACTAGACACTGGACTTTTCCTCCTTCACAATGTTTTGCACCCACTTGGGTGATGCCTATATCAGTCCGGCTCCAGTCTTTTTTCATATGCCCAAGTGCCAAATAAAGACGAAAATCCATCACTATTTGATCCAAGCTCTTTTCATTGGATATGCTTATTTGGTTATTTTTGTACCTCTTATTTTGCTCTCTTTTTTTCAGACCCATGCTTGAAAGAGACAAGATATCTAAATACAGTTATTAAACTGAGAGAGATAGGAGGGAGAACATTGGGATTTGAACTGAGAGAGATAGGAGGGAGAACATTGGGATTTGAACTGAGAGAGATAGGAGGGAGAACATTGTGATTTGAACTGGGAGAGATAGGAGGGAGAACATTGGGATTTGAACTGAGAGAGATAGGAGGGAGAACATTGGGATTTGAACTGAGAGAGATAGGATGGAGAACATTGGGATTTGAACTGAGAGAGATAGGAGGGAGAACATTGGGATTTGAACTGAGAGAGATAGGAGGGAGAACATTGGGATTTGAACTGAGTGAGATAGGAGGGAGAACATTGGGATTTGAACTGAGTGAGATAGGAGGGAGAACATTGGGATTTGAACTGGGAGAGATAGGAGGGAGAACATTGGGATTTCAACTGAGAGAGATAGGAGGGAGAACATTGGGATTTCAACTGAGAGAGATAGGATGGAGAACATTGTGATTTGAACTGAGAGAGATAGGAGAGAGAACATTGGGATTTGAACTGAGAGAGATAGGAGGGAGAACATTGGGATTTGAACTGAGAGAGATAGGAGGGAGAACATTGTGATTTGAACTGGGAGAGATAGGAGGGAGAACATTGGGATTTGAACTGAGAGAGATAAGAGGGAGAACATTGGGATTTGAACTGAGAGAGATAAGAGGGAGAACATTGGGATTGAACTGGGAGAGATAGGAGGGAGAACATTGTGATTTGAACTGAGAGGGATAGGATGGAGAACATTGGGATTGAACTGGGAGAGATAGGAGGGAGAGCATTGGGATTGAACTGAGAGAGAGGATGGAGAACATTGGGATTGAACTGAGAGAAAAATGGTTCCAAAAGGGTTCTTCGGCTGACCCAATAGGATAACCCTTTTTGGTTCCAGGTAGAATCTTTTTGGTTCCATGTAGAACCCCCTGTGGAACCAAAAAAGGTTCTTAAAGGGTTATCCTATGGGGACAGCCAAATAACCCTTAAGGGTTCTAGATAGCACCTTTTTTTAAAGAGTGTAGGAAAGAGAACATTATGAGAGAGGGAAGAAGGCGAGAGGAAGAAAGGTCTCCTCTATTGTATCTCCACTATAGGGACATGCTGAGCAGTAGGCAGTGGGTCGTACTGTATAAAATAATGCCAGGCGGTTGTGTTAAGACATGCCAGCCTGCCCTAGGGCTGTGTGGGGAGTCCTGTTAATGTAGATGGTCACTACCCATTAGCCTGATGGGTTGAGCACAGAGTTCCTACCCACAGACACACACACTGTCACAGTCACCCACCCATGGTGCAATAGGCCATGATACTGTCCTCACATTTCATTGGTTCTCTAGTCTGTACCACCCGACCTTTCAATCCTCATGTCCAGGCGTCCTCTGATTGTCTTTGCCTTACTTTACAACGCTACTATTATAATCCATAATAATGTAGTTTTTCCTTTTATCAATACATTTGAACCTCACCCCTCTTGTCTTGGACAGTACTACAGTAGGTCTTTGTCCTGCATGCCTTTAATTAAGAGCCCTTATGATTGCACCCTTGCATGTATTTAAAAAAAAAAAGTTAAACGGTTAAATGCTGTAAATGTTGTGATTTCTCTCTGTTGGTTGATTACATGGTCATTATTGCGTCTCTCCGTTCTCTCTCCCGTCTATTGACTCTTTATTTATTCAGTGCTTCTAATTGACCTGTCACACAACAGGAAGTTCAATATATACTGAACAAAGATATAAATGCAACATGCAACAATTTCAATGATTTTACTGAGTTAGAGTTCATGGAAGGAAATCAGTCAATTTAAATAAATTCAATAGGCCCTAATCTATTGATTTCAATATGACTGGGCAGGGCTGCAGCCGTGGGTGGGCCTGGGAGGGCATTGGCCCACCCACTTGGGAGCCAGGTCCAGCCAATCAGAATGAGTTTTTCCCCACAAAAGGGCTTTATTACAGACAGAAATACTCCGCAGTTTCATCAGCTGTCCGGGTGGCTGGTCTTCGACGATCCCGCAGGGGGAGAAGCCGGATGTGGAAGTATTGGGCTGGCGTGGTTACACGTGGTCTGTGATTGTGAGGCCAGTTGGACGTACTGCCAAATTCCCTAAAATGACATAGGAGGCGGCTTATGGTAGAGAAATTAACATTAAATTATCTGGCAACAGCTCTGGTGGACATTCCTGCAGTCAGCATGCCAATTGCACGCTCCCTCAAAACTTGAGACATCTGTGGCGTTGTGACAAAACTGCACATTTTAGAGTGGCCTTTTATTATCCCCATCACAAGGTGCACCTGTGTAATGATCATGCTGCTTAATCAGCTTGTTGATATGCCACACCTGTCAGGTGGATGGATTATCTTGGTAAAGGAGAAATGCTCACTATCAAGGATGTAAACAAATTTGTGAACTAAATTGGAGAGAAATATAAGCTTTTTGTGCATATGGAAAATTTCTGCAATCTTTTATTTCAGCTCATGAAACATGGGACCAACACTTTACATGTTGCGTTTATATTTTGGTTCATTATAGATGGCTCCACTGAAGATGAAGTTATATTGTTTTATAGCTGTCATGAATGTGCTAATTGGAGTGTTTTTGAACCCTTCCTCCCTGGCTCTCTATAGGTGAGTGTGTGACTGTGTGTAGGGCGCAGCCGCCATGCCGCTGGTTAAAAGATGCATCGAGCCCAGGCACCTGTGTCGTGGAGCCGTGCCGGACGGGGTCACCAGCGAGCTGGAGTGTGTCACTAACAGCACCCTGGCAGCCATCATCAAACAGCTGGGGGGCCTGAGTAAGTCTACACACCTGACTGACTGACTGACTGACTGACTGACTGACTGACTGACTGACTGATTACTGACTGATTACTGACTGACTGACTGACTGACTGACTGACTGACTGAGTGAGTGAGTGAGTGAGTGAGTGAGTGAGTGAGTGAGTGAGTGAGTGAGTGGCTGACTAACTGGCTGACTGACTGACTGACTGACTGACTGACTGACTGACTGACTGACTGACTGACAGACAGCTGACTGCTTACTGACTGACTGACTAACTGGCTGCTGACTGGCTGAGTGACTGTTGAACTAACTGGCTGGCTGACTGCTAACTGACTGACTGATTGGCTGGCTGCTGACTGACTAACTGCTGACTGACTGACTGCTGACTCAATAACTGACTGATAGACTGCTGACTGACTGAGTGACTGCTGACTGACTGACTCACTGCCCTTCTATGTCCCTGACCCATGTCTATGCATGGTGTGTGTGTGTTTTGTGAATGCAGGTCGACATGCAGAGGACATTTTTGGAGAGCTGTTCAATGAGGCCAACAGCTTCTACATGAGAATGAACAGCCTCCAAGAGAGAGTGGACCTGCTGGCGGTCAAAGTCACCCAGCTGGACTCCACTGTGGAGGAGGGTAGGTGGAGGCCTCGTGGGGGGGGGGGGGGGGGGGGGGTCACAGCTGGGGGATAAGAAGGGTAAAATTATCTGCTGAGCATCATACAATACATCATCAATACATCATTCCCAGGGCAACATACAGCACAGCATATGGTATGAAAGCGTGAATGAGCATCAAATTAAGAGCACCGTGGTAAAGGAGCGTAGTAAAACACACAGTTGCATAATACTAGGGCTTCGCCAGGGCTTAGGGCCAAACAGCTGAGTCCCAGACTCCCTGCTGCTCCAATCACCAATACATTGGTTGTCATTATACAGGCTGGGATACACTGGATACTGTATATTCATCCTGTTCGAAGACTCTGCTCACAGTAATCCTGACCCTATGTTTGCTGTTCTATTGAATTGTGTTTTTATTTAAGAGGAAGCATTGATACACCACTAATAAATGTGGTTTGTTTTCATGTTATTGAACATTCCACACTTGTAAACATTCTGGGTTGCCATGGCACTTCATTCATAGCTGCCAATGAGTCAGTGTTGTAGTGTTCATTCATTGTGTTGATCCTTGGCATTCTGGTCCCAGTTTCGCTGCAGGACATCAACATGAGGAAGGCCTTCAAGAGCTCCACCATCCAAGACCAGCAGGTGGTGTCCAGGAACTCCATCCTCAACCCTGTCATGGAGATGTACCATCGCTGTGACAAACCTCCACCCCTCAACATCCTTAGCCCCTACAGGTTAGCCCTCAGCCAATCACATTACGACTTACTGAACCCCACTTTAGTCATTGCACTTCTCCTTTTACGTTAAGGTACAGAATTAAGCATTGGGGATGTGCAATTTATGTGTATTATAAGATAAGAGTTATAAAATGTAGGTGTCAATTGCATTGCCAAGGCCAGTGTCTCAGGTCAGGATGTGTTGTCATACAGGGATGACAACAAGGATGGTCTGAAGTTCTACACAGACCCGTCCTACTTCTTTAATCTGTGGAAGGAGAAGATGATCCAAGCAACAGAAAACAAGCGGAAGGAGAAGAGGCGGCAGAAGGCTGGTGACAAGGTGAGTGAGTTTGTGTGTATGTGTACGTGCACGTGCGTGAATGTGTGTTTTATGTGTATCTGTGATGAATTACTACTCTCTCACATTTTCTATATTTCGCTGCAAGCTCTTTGCTCTTTCTCTCTCTCTGTCTCTCTCTCTCATATATATATATATATTGTTATGACTGTTGGCTGTTTTTTCCCTCTCAGACCCGCTCTCCTTCCCTCCACCATTTGACATCAGGCCTGTCAGGATTAGCTCATTGCTCTTTTTAGACTGTCTGTGCAAAAGCCTCGGGATGTGCACGTGTGTTTAGACAGACATAGAGCATGGGAAGGAAAGAGAGAATGAGGGCTTATGGGGATAGGGAGCGAGCAAGAGAGGAAACATGGTTAGTGAATAGCATGGTCTATTGTGTTTAGCAAGATGAACAAAACCTCTTTCTAACACTACTACTATACTATACTATACTGTATACATCTTAAATTGTCTAGGGGCTGTTTGATCTGTATGGCTGCAGAGTTACAGTACGGCTGGCACGATAGAAATGGAAAGCTAATTTCCTATTGAGCCGTCATCTGCAGCGCTGAATGCAGTCTCCATAGGAACCAGTCTCCGCAGGAACCAGTCTCCGCAGGAACCAGTCTCCTCAGGAACCAGTCTCCTCAGGAACCAGTCTCCGTAGGAACCAGTCTCCGTAGGAACCAGTCTCCTCAGGAACCAGTCTCCTCAGGAACCAGTCTCCGCAGGAACTTTGCCTTTAAATTTCAATCAAACTGTAACGCTGAATTTCCGCGATACGAATTGAATAGAGCTCTTAATTAGAGGAAGCATGATGATTTATTAAATAACAACTAAGACGTAACTCCACCACCAGCTGTAGCAGAACTGAAATGTATTACATTAATCTCCCCGGGGCTCCCGCCAGCTTCTCCGGGATCGGTCGCGTTACCGCACTGGACGCCTCGCGGCGCCCATCTCCGCCACTCCGGATTCGGGGATCTGAACCCAACTCCCTTTCGATCCGCCGGGGGCGACGGAGGCCATCGCCCCTCCCTTCCGAACGGCGTTCGCCCATCTCTTAGGACCGACTGACCCATGTTCAACTGCTGTTCACATGGAACCC
Source organism: Salvelinus namaycush (assembly GCF_016432855.1). Taxonomy (NCBI): domain Eukaryota; kingdom Metazoa; phylum Chordata; class Actinopteri; order Salmoniformes; family Salmonidae; genus Salvelinus; species Salvelinus namaycush. The sequence continues at coordinate 31,479,044 of NC_052332.1, read as the reverse complement.
TTCTCCACAGCGGCCTTCAAAGCTCTCGTTTGAATATTTGCTACTCCCACCAAGTTAATAAATGAGCTCGTACATGTTCTACAGAACCTTCAGGAAGTAATCACACCCCTCCACTTTTTCACAATTTTGTTGTGTTAGACGCACAGGTGTCAAACTCATTCCACGGAGGGCCGAGTGTCTGCGGGTTTTCGCTCCTCCCTTGTACTTGATTGATGAATTAACATCACTAATTAGTTAGGAACTCCCCACACCTGGTTGTCTAGGGCTTTATTGAAAGGAAAAACCAAAAACCTGCAGACACTCGGCCCTCCGTGGAATGAGTTTGACACCCCTGTGTTAGAGCCTGACTTTAAAATGTATTCAATTGAGATGTTGTGTCAGTGGCCTACACACAATACCCCATAATGTTAAAGTGGAATTATTTTTATATCGAAATTATTATATATATTTTCCTTTAAATGAATAGCTGAACTGTCTTGAGTCATTGAGTTTTGAATAATACGTTTCATGTGTGTAATAGTAGTTTTTAACATGATTTATTAATGACTACTCCACACATATCTGTAAGGTCCCTTAGTCAAGCAGTGAATTTCAAACACAGATTCAACTCTGAAGACCAGGGAGGTTTTCCAATGCCTCGCAAAGAAAGGCACCTATTGATAGATGGGTAAAAAAAAAGCAGTCATTGAATATCCCAATTACACTTTGGATGGTGTATCAATACACCCAGTCACTACAAAGATACAAGCGTCCTTCCTAACTCAGTTTGTTTATCCCGTGTGTAACTCTGTTGTTGTTTTTGTCGCACTGCTTTGCTTTATCTTGGCCAGGTCTCAGTTGTAAATGAGAACTTGTTCTCAACTGGCCTACCTGGTTAAATAAAGGCGAAATAAAAATAAATAAATACAAGTTCCTGGAAAGGAAGAAAACCGCTCAGGGATTTCACAATAAGGACAATGGTAACTTTAAAACAGTTACAGAGTTTAATGGCTTTGATAGGAGAAAACATTGTAGTAACTCCACAATACGAACCTGATTGACAGAGGAAAAATAAGGACGCCTGTACAGAATAAAACATTCCAAAACATGCATCCTGTTTGCAAAATAGGCACTAAAGTAATACTGCAACAAATTTGGCAAATAAATTCACTTTTTGTCTCTCCATATTTTCAAGCATAGTGGTGGCTGCAGCATGTTATGGGTATGCTTGTAATCATTAAGGACTGGGGAGTTTTTCAGGATAAAAAATAAATGGAATGGAGCTAAGCACAGACAAAATCCTAGAGGAAAACCTGGTTCAGTCTGCTTTCCACCAGACACTGGGAGAGGAATTACCATTTCAGCAGGACAATAACCTAAAACACAAGGCCAAATCTACACTGGAGTTGTTCACCAAGAAGACAGTGAATGTTCCTTAGTGGCAGAGTTACAGTTTTGACTTAAATCTACTTGAAAATCTATGGCAAGACCTGAAAGTGGTTGTCTAGCAATGATCAACAACCAATTTGACAGAGCTTGAAGAATTTTGAAAATAATAATGGGCATTTTTGCACAATCCAGGTGTGGAAAACTCTTCTACTTACCCAGAAAGACTCACAGCTGTAATCACTGCCAAAGGTGCTTCTACAAAGTATTGCCTCAGGGGTGTGAATAGTTATGTAAATTAGAAATTTCTGTATTTCATTTTCAATACATTTGCAAAAATGTCTAAAAACACATTTTCACTTTGGAATTATGGGGTATTGTGTGTAGATGGGTGAGAAAAACAATGAATTGAATCCATTTTGAATTCAGGCTGTATTTAGAATAAGTAGAATAAGTCAAGGGTATGAATACTTTCTGAATGCACTGTATGTATGGTTTATGCTAGTTCTATAGTGAGTTTTGATTGTTTTGTCCCATACGGAGGGTTTATACTATCTAGTATGGCTCAAGTCCTCCTGACTTCAGAGTCTGAAGAGGCTCTTTGATGTGGACAGCCACACCAAGCCCCAGAGAGCCGCCTCCTTCCATTACGGGAGGTCTCAACCCCCCAGAAAAGGTATGAGAGAAGCAATCAAAATTCTCAATTTCTGGGTATGAGAGAACCAATCAAAATTCTCCATTTCTGGGTGAATATTGCATTCAAACGGACGGACTCCTTTCCAGACCAGTGGGTCACAGGTCTCCCTCACTGTGTACCACATGGTTCGTGCCAGCCAGACGAGGTTTGTACCCCATTCTGATGGCATCCTCTGACGCAGTCCATATTTCTGTATTTGGGCTGCAGTCAGTGTTATGTGTGCTTTCTGATGGTGTCAAGTCTAGTTTCCTCGATATTACGAAAGGTGTACCGCAAAGGTCGATTTTGTTCTATAAATAATATTGGTCTATCTATTGGTTTACCAACTGTTGACCGAGCTATGTTAGAGCTGCAATCTGATTTTGTTACATTACAGAAAGCCCTTGTTGATTTAAAACTTGAACTTAATGCGGGCAAAACGAAATATATGTTCTCTAATTCACACAAGAATGTCTCAGATGGACTACATACATTATATACACAGCAGCATGTGGACACCCCTTCAAATTACTGGATTCGGCTATTTCAGCCACACCCATTGCTGACAGGTGTATAAAATCAAGCACACAGCCATGCAATCTCCATAGACAAACATTGGCAGTAGAATGGCCTTACTGAAGAGCTCAGTGACTTTCAAGGTGGCACCATCATAGGATTCAACCTTTCCAACAATTCAGTTCATCACATTTCTGCCCTGATAGAGCTGCCCCAGTCAACTGTAAGTGCTGTTATTGTGAAGTGGAAACGTCTAAGAGCAACAACGGCTCAGCCGTGAAGTGGTAGGCCACACAAGCTAACAGAACGGGACTGCCGAGTGCTGAAGCACGTAGCGTGTAAAAATCGTCTGTCCTCGGTTGCAACACTCACTACCGAGTTTCAAACTGCCTCTAGAAGCAACGTCAATCGAGCTCAATGCCAAGCATCGGCTGGAGTGGTGTAAAGCTCGCCACCATTGGTCTCTGGAGCAGTGGAAACACATTTTCTGGAGTGATGAATCACGCTTCACCATCTGGCAGTCCGACGGACGAACTGGGTCTGGCATGTACTTGGAGAACGCTACCTGTCTGAATGCATAGTGCCAACTGTTTGGTGAAGGAGGGAGATCTTAACGCTACAGCATACTTTATGGCACTAGTTTGGGGAAAGCCCTTTTCTGTTTCAGCATGACAATGCTGAAAGGATGAAGGCTATTATAGCAGCAAAGGGGGGACCAACTCCATATTAATGCCCATGATTTTGGAATGAGATGTTCGATGAGCTGGTGTCCACATACTTTGGCCATGTAGTGTATTTACTCATTGGATGATTCTCTCATCGAGTGCATTCCCGCCTATAAATATCTGGGCGTTTGAATTGATAAAGATCTAACGCCTAAAAAACATACGGAAGAGCTAGTTAAAAATGTCAGATTTAAAGTGGATATTATTATTTAATTTTTTAAAATATGTCTTGCCTCTCTCTAAACAGCAGGAAGCAGATTATACAATCAACTTTCCTGCCAATTTTGGACTATGGTGAAACCATTTATCAAAATGCAGCAGACACCACTCTAAAACCTTTGGCTGCAGTGAACCATAGCACACTTCGCTTTATCACAGATGACAGGTTTAATACTCAACAGCATCTTGTATCAAAAGCATCTTGTATCAAAAGGTCGGCTGGTTCTCGCTAAAGTCCCGTACTCCCTTTCTGTTTACAAATCTCTGCTGAAAAAGCTTCCAACCTACCTCACTTCACTGTTATGAGATACCAAACCCGCTCACAGGGATGGTTAACTCTCTAGGTTCCACTAGTCCGTACCGATCTAGATAGATCCGCTTTCAGTTTTAATGCCCCCCATTCTTGGAATAGCCTGCAGAACTCCCTGTTTTGTGAATGCAGGTTCCCTGGTGTCGCCATGGCACTTTATGACTAGTATTAGATGTGTTGTATGACAGTTGCAGTTGTTTTGATTGAATGAAGAGATTGTTGTGATTGTAATGTTGAAAGTTGTAACTTGTAGTTTTTTAAGTGATAATATTGTATTGTTGTATTGCATTTTTGCTATGCTTGGGGCACCTTTGAAAATGAGACCCTGGTCTCAATGGGTTTCTCCTGACTAAATAAAAGTCAAATAAATGTATAGGTTTGTCTCTTCTATGAGAAGAAACAGGTGGAGGACCCCAGCCTTATAGGTTTGTCTCTTCTAGGAGCAGAAACAGGTGGAGGACCCCAGCCTTATAGGTTTGTCTCTTCTAGGAGCAGAAACAGGTGGAGGACCCCAGTCTTATAGGTTTGTCTCTTCTAGGAGCAGAAACAGGTGGAGGACCCCAGCCGGGAGGTGAAGAAGGTGAGGAAGGCCCGTAACCGTCGTCAGGAGTGGAACATGATGGCATACGACAAGGAGTTCCGCCCAGAAAACCGCCTCACGCCTTCACCCTACCATGGCATGTCCTCTGAGGGATCTCTCTCTCCAGACAGGTCAGTAGGGATGCACTGAAACAATCAATCATTCAATCATCAATCAATCAACCAAACAATCAATCAACCAACAAACCAATCAATCAAATACTTTTTTATGAACAATTGTATGATATTGTGATATGTGTGCCACTAAATGTAAATGTACAAAATCTGCTCTCTGCTGCCATCTACCTAAAAGTTTGAAAGCCTGCATGCTCCTTAAAACCCTTTACACTGATGGAAATTGGCCTGGTTGGATAGGGCTAAATTGAAATGTTTCTTACAGAATAAATATGAAAATGCATGAGCATGGTAGCAATTGAAAGAGAACAGTTAGGAAATTATGGAACAATGTTTGACTAAAGTTGAGGACACAACAGTTTGCCTGACACAGGACTGAATCCAAACAGTACACTGTTGATTTTATGTGCATTTTACATTTCCTTTTTTGCCGCATTTGTTGATAACGAAATCTGAAAATACTCTGGATATATTCAGTAACATGATAAGACTATTCCTGGAAAATATGGGGTAGGTACAACATAAGACCAAAAAAATACAAGGGTTTGAGTTAGAGGACTAACTGGTGTCTCCAAGTGGCCACACATCTCTCCCAAGTGTGCCCAGTTCCTAAGTCATTTCAATGCACTTTTATGACTCAAAGAAGAGTCTTCAACTATAAAGGTGTTTTTTTAAGTTCTCCTAGCTGTGCTGTTGAGGAACTAGAGCAAGCACACTTTCAGTTGTTGTGTTTGGAACTCAGCCCTGCATCCCGGCCATCACACAATTACTGTTGTTGTTTACGCAATCCAAAAACAGCCCATTATAAATCAATCTGGGTCAGGTGGGCATCATTTGAAAGCTTGTTCTATTGCCAACATGTCTAGATAAGTTATAACGTACGATCTTACAGTGTTAGGCTATCACAGGGCAATTCAAGGAAACCAATCATAATTTGTGTGCATACAAAAGGAGTCATGCATGCATTCAGGTGCGTGTTCCACAGCAAATTTCCTTCACAATAGTCAAACATGTTCAGTCTGTTCAGAAGAACCCAGGGTATGAAGTCATGTTATCTGGTAACTGTACATCAAACAGGCTTGTTCAGAAGAACCCAGGGTATGACCTCATGTTATCTGGTAACTGTACATCAAACAGGCTTGTTCAGAAGAACCCAGGGTATGACTCCATGTCATCTGGTAACTGTACATCAAACAGGCTTGTTCAGAAGAACCCAGGGTATGACCTCATGTTGTCTGGTAACTGTACATCAAACAGGCTTGTTCAGAAGAACCCAGGGTATGACCTCATGTTATCTGGTAACTGTACATCAAACAGGCTTGTTCAGAAGAACCCAGGGTATGACTCCATGTCATCTGGTAACTGTACATCAAACAGGCTTGTTCAGAAGAACCCAGGTATGACCTCATGTTATCTGGCAACTGTACATCAAACAGGCTTGTTCAGAAGAACCCAGGGTATGACGTCATGTTATCTGGTAACTGTACATCAAACAGGCTTGTTCAGAAGAACCCAGGGTATGACTCCATGTCATCTTGTAACTGTACATTAAACATAGTGATGATAAACTTTGACACTGTATATGACATGAGTTTTATGATATGGAAATGTGAAGTGCATGTTTGGACTCACGGGTGTTTGGATTGCTTGTATGACATCAAAGAGGTATTTATTATAACCCTCAACGTCTCATCTTTCAAAATACATCGAGTCCTCTTAATGTACAGCATGTCTCTCACTCAGACAACAAACATGTGGCAAAAGTTGCCCAATTAGCAGGAGGGATGGGGGCAACTTGTTGCCTTCAGAACGGCTGTCAGTCAAAACACATACAGCGCTGTGAAGCGCATTGCATGAGCTCTGACATCATTTACTGCGTTCCATATCAGTGACCAAATCTGCAGTCTTAAAGGGATACCATATAATATTCTACATTGTACTCCAGCAATACTGTTATGTTTTAATAGTTGGCTCCTTGGTTTTAGATGACACACCCATTCTTTAAGACCTCCATTGACATGAGACTAGGTGTATGTTGAAAGTCTTTGATGATCCCTTGCTCCTCATCAACCTCTATCTGTGGTTTAAATGTTCCAGGTCTGGTATGTCTGATGAGCTGTCCTACCCTGCCAGCCCTAACCACCCACCCCAAGAGGGAGCTGTCTTGGGTCCTGATGGGAAGGAGCACCTCACAGGCCCCAACCAGACCCAGTCTCTGGACCGGGCCTACCGACCCCCTACTGCCGGCACCGCTGCAGCCCAAGCCCGCCAGCACTCCCTGGGCCGCGTGCAGCCCAACCAAGGACCCACACCCACAGATCCCTCCCTAAACGGACCCCGGCCTGCAGCTGCCAAAGAGGCTAGGTGTGTAGCTGGCTACCCCTCTCGTCTCTCCTTTCATCTCTCATCTCATCTCTCTCTCGTTTCTCCTCATCTCTCCTCTCGTCTCTCACCTCGTCTCTCCTCTCGTCTCTCATCTCATCTCTCAGCTTGTCTCTCATCTCATCTCTCATCTTCTCTCATCTCATCTCTCCTCTCATCTCTCACCTCGTCTCTCTTCTCACCTCGTCTCTCCTATCGTCTCCCCTCTCATCTCCCCTCTCATCTCTCATCTCTCTACTTATATCTCCTCTCATCCCTCCATCTCTCCTCTCGCCTCCCCTCTCGTCTCCCCTCTCATCTCCCCTCTCATCTCTCATCTCGTCTCTACTCTCATCTCTCCTCTCATCTCTCCTCTCTCCTCTCATCTCTCCTCTCGCCTCCCCTCTCGTCTCCCCTCTCATCTCCCCTCTCATCTCTCATCTCGTCTCTACTCTCATCTCTCCTCTCATCTCTCCTCTCACCTCATCTCTCCTATCTCCTCTCCTCTCTCCTCTCCTCTCTCCTCTCATCTCTCCTATCATCTCTCGTCTCTCATCTCTCCTCTCCTCTCGCATCTCTCCTCTCTCCTCTCGTCTCATCTCGTCTTGTCTCTCTTCTCTCCTCTGTCATCTCTACTCTCATCTTCTCTCTTCTCTCCTCTCTTCTCTCATCTCTCTCTCCTCTCATCTCTCCTCTCTCCTTCTCTGACTACGTTTCTTCTATTGTATATAAGTTGAATGAAAATCTCAAAGCCCATTCTATCTACAGTAAATGCCACAGGCATATATTTGATTATAATGTAAAGGATGTAGTTCTGGACAGGCCCTGTCTGACTTGATTGGTTTTCTGTCATTGTTCCACAGCGGTCACCAGATGCCAGAGCACTTTATCCCTCCGGCCCCACCCCCACCTCCTCCCCTCATCCCCTCAGCCCAGACGGCCTTCGACAGCACAGCAGGGCCTCCCACCCTGGCCCCTGCAGGTCTCCCCACCCTGGCCCCTGGCACCATGGCCGCCCTGTCCCGCCCATACAGCCCCTCACCCCCTCCACCCCCACCCGGCAGCTACTTCCCCTCTCCATCCCACCCTGTCACTGGGGGACCCCCTGTTGCCCCTCCTCCACCCCCACCTGGTGGCCCCCCAACATTCGCTCCCTCCCCAGCCCATGCCATGCACCCCTCTGGGAGCACACTGCCAAGGAAGGGCAAGGTGCTAGGCATCCCGATAAGCGACGCACGCAGCGACCTGCTGTCAGCCATCCGCAGAGGTGAGACCCTCTGGTTCACTAGGTGGAAGGGCCAGGATTACACAGCACGATCTGTTTACATTAATGTACATGGAAAGATAGCCCAGCTACTAGTAACATATATACAGTAGGGAAAGTATCTTTTGACAGTAGATTACTTGTGTTGTGTCCTCAGGCATCCAGCTGAGGAAGGTGCAGGAGCAGCGTGAGCAGGAAGCAAAGAAGGAGCCAGTAGGGAATGACGTGGCCACCATCCTGTCCCGACGCATCGCGGTGGAGTACAGCGAATCAGATGAGGACTCGGAGCCTGAGGAGAATGAGTGGTCAGACTGAGGCGGAGAGGAGAGGGTGGGGCAGAGCAGAGGGCTAGGACTTACTGTACTCACCGACATACTGCTGCTATTCCAATACCAGGACACACACACACAGCATACTACATCTCGATTGACCTCTTGTTAGGGAAAGTAGATGAGAGACTTACACAGTATGACAGTATCCATTAACTAGTCAGATACTGTATGGGGAAAGGAGGGGAAGGAGAGGAGGGGAAAGGAGGAAGCCACAGTGGGTCTGGGGGGATCTGTTGGAACCATGCACAGCAAGCTTATACGTACATACAGTGCATTTGGAAAGTATTCAGACCCCTTGAGTTTTTCCACATTTTGTTACGTTACAGCCTTATTCTAAAATTGATTAAATTGTTTTTCCCCTCATCAATCTACACACAATACCCATAATGACAAAGCAAAACTGTTTTTTAGAATTGTTCACAAAAATTAATAATAAATTTAAAAATTAAATCCCATTTACATAAGTATTCAGACCCTTTACTCAGTACTTTGTTGAAGCACCATTGGCAGCGATTACAGCCTCGAGTCTTCTTGGGTATGACGCTACAAGCATAGCACACCTGTATTCGGGTAATTTCTCCCATTCTTCTCCCATTCTTCTCTGCAGATCCTCTTAAGGTCTGCCAGGTTGGATGGGGAGCGTCGCTGCCCAGCTACTTTCAGGTCTCTCCAGAGATGTTTGATCGGGTTTAAGTCCAGGCTCTGGCTGGGCCACTCAAGGACATTCAGAGACTTGTCCCGAAGCCACTCCTGCGTTGTCTTGGCTGTGTGCTTAGGGTTGTTGTCCTGTTCATCAAGAATCTCTCTGTACTTTTCTTCATTCATCTTTCTCTCGATCCTGACTAGTCTCCCAGTCCCTGCCACTAAAAAACGTCCCCACAGCATGATGCTGCCACCACCCTGCTTCAACGTAGAGATGGTGCAAGGTTTCCTCCAGACGTGACACTTGGCATCCAAGTTCAATCTTAGTTTCATAAAACCAGAGATTCTTGTTTCTCATGGTCTGAGAGTCCTTTAGGGGCCTTTTGGCAAACTACAAGTGGGCTGTCATGTGCCTTTTACTGAGGAGTGGCTTCCGTCTGGCCCCTCTACCATAAAGGCCTGATTGGTGGAGTGCTGCAGAGATGGTTGTCCTTCTGGAAGGTTCGCCCATCTCCACAGAAGAACTCTGGGGCTCTGTCAGAGTGACTATCGGCTTCTTGGTCACCTCCCTGACCAAGGCCCTTCTCCCCCGATTGCTCAGTTTGCCCGGGAGGCCAGCTCTAGGAAGGGTCTTGGTGGTTCCAAACTTCTTCCATATACGAATGATGGCGGCCACTGTGTTCTATGGGACCTTCAATGCTGCAGAAATGTTTTGGTACACTTCCCTAGCTCTGTGCCTCGACACAATCCTGTCTCTGAGCTCTATGGACAATTCCTTCGACCTCATGGCTTGGTTTTTGCTCTGACATGCACTGTCAACTGTGGGACCTTATATAGACAGCTGTCTGCCTTTCCAAATAATGTCCAAACAACTGAATTTACCACAGGTGGACTCCAATCAAGTTGTAGAAACATCTTAATTAAGGGGCGGCAGGTAGCCTAATGGTTAAAGCATTGGAATTGTAACCAAAAGGTTGCAAGATTGAATCCCCGAGCTGACAAGGTAAAAATCTGTCATTCTGCCCCTGAACAAGGCAATTAACCCACTGTTCCTAAGCCGTCGTTGTAAATAAGAATTTGTTCTTAACTGACTTGCCTAGTTAAATAAAGGTTAAATAGAAAATAAATAAAAAGGATGATCAGTGGAAACAGGATGCACCTGAGGTCAATTTCAAGTCTCATAGCAAAGGGTCTGAATACTTATGTTAATAAAGTATTTCTGTTTTTTATTTTGAAAAAATTTGCTACAAATTCTAAAAATCTGTTTTTGCTTTGTCATTATGGGGTATTGTGAGTAAATTGATGATGATTTTTATTTTATTTTATCTATTTTAGAATAAGGCTGTAACGTATCAAAATGTGGAAAAAGTCAAGGGGTCTGAAAACTTTCCGAATGCACTGGGTAAAAGGCCAATATCGCCGATAGTAATAATAATTTTTGACATTTCTATAGCGCTTTTCATAATCCCCAAGCGCTTCAAAAGCAAAAAACAAACAAGCAATACATCATCATGAGTAGCCTAGCTATAGTTAGCTTGGTCAACCAATACATCATCATGAGTAGCCTAGCTATAGTTAGCTTGGTCAACCAATACATCATCATGAGTAGCCTAGCTATAGTTAGCTAGGTCAACCAATACATCATCATGAGTAGCCTAGCTATAGTTAGCTTGGTCAACCAATACGTCATCATGAGTAGCCTAGCTATAGTTAGCTAGGTCAACCAATACATTATCATGAGTAGCTTAGCTATAGTTAGCTTGGTCAACCAATACATCATCATGAGTAGCCTAGCTATAGTTAGCTAGGTCAACCAATACATCATCATGAGTACCCTAGCTATAGTTAGCTTGGTCAACCAATACGTCATCATGAGTAGCCTAGCTATAGTTAGCTAGGTCAACCAATACATCATCATGAGTAGCCTAGCTATAGTTAGCTAGGTCAACCAATACATCATCATGAGTAGCCTAGCTATAGTTAGCTTGGTCAACCAATACGTCATCATGAGTAGCCTAGCTATAGTTAGCTTGGTCAACCAATACATCATCATGACTAGCCTAGCTATAGTTAGCTTGGTCAACCAATACATCATCATGACTAGCCTAGCTATAGTTAGCTTGGTCAACCAATACGTCATCATGAGTAGCCTAGCTATAGTTAGCTTGGTCAACCAATACATCATCATGAGTAGCCTAGCTATAGTTAGCTAGGTCAACCAATACATCATCATGAGTACCCTAGCTATAGTTAGCTTGGTCAACCAATACGTCATCATGAGTAGCCTAGCTATAGTTAGCTTGGGGTCTGAATACTTTCTGAAGGCACTGTATATGATTATAATATAATACACAAGGTCCAGTATAAAGGTGTTTATTTCATGAGTCATGATATTGTAGTTTGAATATTATTTGTGGTTTCAGTTGCATATCTTCCACCTGTAAATGAGTCAGACAAAAACCACAATGTTGTTTTCAAGGTGAAGAGGCCAAGGCATTCTTTCAACTAGTCTGATCTGTAGCTTAATGCACTTAAATATTTGTCTATTGAAAAGTATTTAGTGTTCTGTTCTGGTTCTACTGTGCATATGAAGAAGATGCCACGTCAAGTGTATATCAGGTTGGTTGATACTTTTGGACACATGGTACTGTAGTCGTAACTGTGTCATCAACACAACTTCTTGTGATCTGAGGGACTTCCCTTTGTTTTACTTGTCTACAGTGTTGTGGTTAAGTATTGATACCCTAATTGGCAGTGTGTAACATCATTTGTCGTTTTTGGTGAACATAATTTGCTGAAGATTTGCTGGTTGACTAACGACTACCGTGTCTGTGTGTGTGCCTTGCTGTTCATTTATTTTCTGACTCTTTTTAATGTTGAAGGCCTGAAGAGATAGTCCTGAATTATATATTTTTTATTTAACCCTTATTTTACCAGGTAAGTTGACTGAGAACACATTCTCATTTACAGCAACGACCTGGGGAATAGTTACAGGGGAGAGGAGGGGGATGAATGAGCCAATTGTAAACTGGGGATTATTAGGTGGCCATGATGGTATGAGGGCCAGATTGGGAATTTAGTTTGGGAAATAGATAGTCCTGAAGAGGTAGTGGTTGATTTTTGGTGTGCTTGTCGTCCAGTTTGACTAATGTCCTGCTGGAGCAGACGAGAGAGGGGCCTAGCAATGTTTCAGACATACTGGTCCTATGTTCTATCAAGTCATATGTTTATATTACTACTAATGTGTTTTACAATTCATTGTTGTATAGATTTTTGTAGCACTGCTTGTAAAATGAATTTGGGTATCTAGATATGAAATGACTATCTATCTATCACATTGATCAAACCTAGTAACAATAGTGCACGTATGAGTAGCTAATAAAATGAAATAAGTGTTATGATACCTTACTTTTGTCTTGGATCCTCTTGTGACTGCTTATCACTGACCTATTGCACTGATATAACTACCCTATTGTACTGTACCACTAGAATATGAATAACCAATTTATGCACTGGTTCTGAGAGACATTTGTACATTTGTTATTTTTGCATGTACAGTATGACCCCCACCCACCTCGCAGGCCATCTGGCCATCTGGGATGACAAGAAGGGCATAGAGACAAATGAACTCATGAGATCTACGACATGGGAGGGAACAGCTCATTCTGAGCCAAGGACATGACAGTATTTCTTGTCCAGCTGTAGAGCCACATCCTAAAGATGATATTTTAATAAGGTCAGGTAAATCCCCACTGGATGTGGTACTGTATGTATAATGATAAACTAGCTAATGCATTTATAGAGGCTGTGTTGTCTGTTTTTGAATGCGTATTGTTTCTTTCCAATGTTTGTAGAAGGCACCGGAACCTTCCAGTGGTAAAGTATTTTGGAAATGACTCCGTATCTCTTTCTGGTCCCATGTGAAGCAGCACTGATATTAGTGGAGTGTTTATTATTCTAAAAATATGAAATGTAATTTAGCAGATGCTTTTATCTTAAGGTACTTGCAGTCATGCATGCATACATTTTACATACGGTTTGTCCCGGGAATCGAAACCACTATTCTGGCGTTGCAAGTGCCACGTTCTACTGAGCTACAGAGGACAACGAGACAGATTTCACACCAGACAGATACAGATAGCTGTTGTTGGATCCTGTTTGTTTTCCTGCTCCCCTCAAAGGCAGTGGCATCACACTAGGCAGCGGTCACTGAGCCTCCATCTGTCCCAGGGAGCATAGAGCCAGGACCCCACTGAGTCACCCACACCAAACAGAAACATGGTAAACAAAAACATTTATTGGCCTCTTTCACAGACACCTGGTTTGGATGTCTCCTTGCTACAGATTTGGTTGATGACCTTTGTTACAAAAAAAACAAACTAAAACACTGTCTTGGTGACAATATGGTGAGGTGTTTTGAACAGAAATTAACCATGCAACAAAGAGTGCCCCAGCATCTTAAGAAAGCAAACAGCTTTGACAGTAGCTTTTCAATTGTTTTGGTATAAAAACAATCAATCCTTAAATACATTTCTAAACTGGTTGAACAAGACACATTGAAGTGGTTTTCCTTAAGACAAAATCATAATTGATTATTTAAAACAAATAAGAGATACAAACTACATACATTTATTTCAATAAATATATAAAAAATATAGCTTTATATCAATATGATAAGACCTTAAGGACTTCTAAACCCTGTGAGAATACTAGATCTTGACATAGCAAAATCAAATCATGCTGACAGTGGAGGATGATGACCAAGGAGATCAGTGTTTGGGACAATCATTTGAATCATACACAAACATTCCATTCAGTATTACCACAAGCAAAGCTTTGTGGCGCACAGGAAACAGCCTTCAATTCAATAGTGATGACTCTAGTTGCAGAGTTCCCTCCAACTTTGACTCTAATCATAGCATATCAAATTGAGTGTTTCAATTATTGTGGATTGCTTATAGCAGCTCTTTGACTGAACTACTAGTGAATAGGCAGTAGATGAGCCTACATTCTGTAAGGGCTCTCCACACACATCTCAAACAACAGACATTGCATTATCATTCAAGTACTGAACTGTCCACCATACATTACTGAAGTCATAGTGATGCAGCTACTGTATTATACAGTCATAAACTGACAAGTGGCTAGTAGTTATGTATAGTGCTCACGTTCTATTGAGAAACAACATGTAATGTCATTCAGTTTATCACTATTAACACACAAGTTATACATTATTGCCCGTGAGACAAAGTAAGGCAAAAACAATTAAGACATTAGAACATTTGTAATTACCAACTATTGGAATGAGTGCCATTACAGCAGAACAAAACTGTAGCCTACAATTTGCATAATTTAGCTTTTTCTTAAATGATGCACTGCAACCATTCTGTACAACTACCCTATAGACATCTATGTGTACATGGCCTAAATATTGATTTGTTGTGAAAAGATGAGAAAAGAGGGTTCATCAAGGGTTCTTTGGGAAGGGTGATAGTTCTATGTGGAACCATCATGACTCATAGAACCCTTTGAGCCATTCAATGGTTCTTTACAGTTCACAAAAGGTTTCATTGTTCTTTTAGTGATAATAAATATTTAGGGCCAGCGGCTCATTCGAATATTTTGGGGCCTGGTGGTCATTCTAGTTGATCTAATCTGTTGTGTTATGCCATGACATGTTATATATGACTATGGCCAGAAACAGTGTCTTGTGAAAGACTCATGTGTGGCCTTGTGTCAACTGAGAACTGTTGTCTAACTCAGTTGTTCTCCATTTTTTCCTCAGGCACCCCAGCAGTTCCAGAGCTAGCACACCTGATTCAACTTGTCAATTAACACAATAATAACACCTATGGAATTTTAACAATATGGCTAACCAGAATTAAAAAAACTGAATCTACAAAGAACTGTTTAGATTGAGAAAGGTTATTTATAGAACCATTCTGCATAAAGGTTATATGAAGAACCATTAAAAGGGTTCTATATAGCCCCAAAAAGGGTTGTAACCACAGCGGAACCTTTTTTTTGGTGCTCTATAACATGTTTTAATGGTTATTTATAGAACCTTATGAAATTATTATTTATAGCGCCATACAGGTTCAATTTAGAATTGATTTTTTTTATATATATAGCACCAAAAAAAGGATATACTATGGTAACAAGCAAAATGCCCCTTTTTTGGCACTATGTAGAACCATTTGTTTTTAGTGGGCAAGCAACAAAAATATGTCACGACATCAGAAGTCAATCAGATGTCGATGTGTAAGGTCTACCGAGGGTCTAGGTAGGCTATAGGCATACAGATATTGCACGTAAACTATTGTAATTATAATCAAGTAGTGTTGCGCATGTCGAATGCAAGGGGTTTCCCACTTTAAACATTTAGAGTGGCACGTCACACAGGGAATATATGATACTGTCTGGGTGCGTTCATTTGGAAAACCTTGGCTGACACTATTTTGCTGCTTTTGTCTTGAATTAAAAAAGCACACAAATTAGGCTTATTCTCCACTCCTACAGTACTAGCTACATAGCTCCCATTACCAGGCATATGCGTGCTTTATCGAGTGGGCGATGGCTCACGTTTCGTTGTCCATGGGGCTGAAACGGCTTTGCGGATAACGCTGAAATACAGAGAATTGTCCACTCATTTCAGCATTTCCCCCTCGCAATAAACCACGCGTAAATCACAAATTGGCTCACTTTTACTTGCCCCACTATATGACAGACTGAAGGGACAGTTTTAACATATTGAAGGTGTAGAGACGCGGTAAATCAGTACCACGTTTCGGCATCCTTCTGATGAACATTCAACAACCTTTGATAAACATTATTCCCAATGAATTGAATCAATACGGGGACATTAGGAGTAGTTTCCTTAGCCCTATTGTACTGACACAGAACAGGTATTTGCCTATTGAGTTAGGGGCTACTTTGAATGCTTTATGAGCAACACCGAGTCACTGCACATGACATGTACAGATGCATCAATTATAATCTAAAGGTTGTAATATGAGGCCTCGCTCGTACAGTGAAGGCTACTACCTCTATATAAACGCAGCAATACTGCACAGGTAGCTCTGGGACAATACACTTCCTTTAGAGAAATTGAACGGCTTTATTTTGAGAGCAGACATCCTAATGCTATGCTCAGTAAAATATACAAGAGGACATCAGACGTACAGTAGTTATTCAATACACATGAAATGCAAAACAAAACACCCACAAATCTTTTCGGATTAGTCATTAAGATTGTGATGTGCTTGTAACGACTTGATTAGAGGCTATAGGCTAACATACAACAGTTGCCTAGACAACACTTGGTGTCCTTGGTCGCAGAGGGAAGTTGGAAGATGCACATCCACAACAACAAGCCAGTCTCATAGATTTCTGTATCTCGGGATTTCTGAAAGCATAAATGATGGGGTTTATCATAGAGTGACAAATGGCTGGGAGAGCGGTGACGTAGGTATAGATGGGGGGGTATCTGATGTCCGCCACCAGAGAGTACATGGCGAAGGGGATCCAGCACAATGCAAATGTGCCAAGGATAATGGAGAGGGTGGAGACCCCTTTAGTGGTGGAGGAGGAGTGGGAGGTAGTCATGAACTGGTGCTGCACGGCGATTTGCTGCGCGTGACGAAAAGCAATCTTGCAAATCTGGAGGTATAGTTGCAAAATGAGTGCGAATACAAAAAGAAGAGTCACCGCCAGTGCTGCAGCGTGATTTTTATCAATGGGAGCGCAAATACTGCAAGTAGTCTCATCCTTAAGGCAGTTCCAACCCATGATCGGTAACGCGCCCAGAGTGATGCTAGTCACCCAAATGAGCACCAGTGTGACGATGGTAAAAATCACTGTTCTTTCCGTGTGGTAAGTCAGTGCGTTGTAGAGGGAGAGGTATCTATCCACAGTGATTGCCAGGATATTGAGAACGGAGGCCGAAAAGGCAGTGATGAGCAGTCCAGCTGATAGCAGCGTCGCGAATCCCGTATCAAATATGTAGGTGATGGTGAAATTCACTATCAAACCAAGCCCTGCCAGTAGGTCCGCAAAAGCCAGGCTCCCTATCAACACGAACATGGGCGCTTTCAGGGTGGGCGTGTAAATAATTAAGGCAATCACGATTGCATTTTCACAGGACATTAGGGTCCCTGTGACACACAATACTATATCCCAGGGATTCACGCTGACAGGCACCGGCTCCAGCTCAAATGTTGGAGGTGGCGTGGAATTCCCTCCTTCTTGAACACTCCAGATGGGGGAAGAGTTGTTTTGGAATTGGTTACTCATAGCTGCGGCAGAGAGTGAATCATCACTGAGAATGACAGAGAAGGGGAGGGGGCGCAGATAGAGAATTTCAGAGTGATCACCGTGGGAAATGTACAGTGTAAAGACACTTGTGTTCAAGAGTGTCTTACATATTTCCAAATAAAACATTTGTCTCATTAGACAGATGCACGCCAAATTGCGTGAATGCATGGCCAAAATGCCGCCTTTTATGCATAAAGTATATTAGCGGAGTATCACCGATTAGTCAAATTATAACAGTTCAACTGTGCTGTTAGTGTACTTATCATTTCCTCCGTTGACTCCCAATACATACAACAAAGAGTTAAATTCAAATGAGAGCCCCTCTGTCGGGACTACTGACATCAAGGATTGGCTGTTTGAGCAGGAATTTATAGAAAGGGTAAAAATGGAAATGAATGGCTTGTCTTTGATCTAATTTTAGATCCATGTCATTTCGATTAGTAATAGCATGCCCAAACATTAGATATGGGTTGTTTCACTCAGGGCAAGTTAATATTAATATTATTAAAACACACATGTATTCTTACCCTCTCGCGTGATTATAAAGGACTTCTAAGGTCAAAAACCAAATGATGTCATTTCTGTGAGAAAAGGGTTCTCTCTTGTCAATCATTTAAACACGGACATAATATATAGATATATAGGCTGATCACTAACCAGTGCATCCGTGCGTGTCACTATGCCTCAGTCAAGTGATGTTGAGATGGCTTGTTGAGGTCTGCCCATACGCATTCCTTGACAGCTGTTCACAGGGAAGATGGAGATATTGGGCGCGCGGGTGAAGACTATAACCGGTAACCGCCGGCACCGATATATAATATAAACCCTCTGTTTTATTTTACCGTTATTGTAACAAATCTTTTCTGATTCGATTTCTCACAGGAGGACGTTAAGACTTGGCTGACACACCGCTAATGATGTTGGCAATTCGCTGGCATTGACTCTTGCTTGTTACTATCCTATTGGTCCTGTGGATGATTCTCCAACTGACGTCAAGTGCTCCCACTCCATTCTTCATTCGATGTGTGATTCAGAGCTTGTGGAAGAGGGTGACACAGCATAGAATTTCAGAAATAAATACTCAATACTATTAGCTGTTTCGGGTTTATTTATTTTATGTACTTTTTTAAGCTAAGGCCTGGTATTTTTTTCCAACTACATTTTAATTGCGTGGAATATAATATATTCACACAAGGATCCTAAGTTAGCTTGCATCTTGTTGACCTCCGTTGATGAGAATGGTTCCAGCATCTGATTGAGTTGATTTGAAGTTCAAAGCACATTCCTCCCTTGACAAAGTGATACCAGTATGAGTAGAGAACTGTGTTGTCCTGGAACCTGCAGGTGGCAGTAGATCACTTTAAAGAGGGGGGGCGACATCTTTTGGAAGTTTGACCATGCCACTGGTGAGTAGAGTAGCTGGCTAGCTGGTTAAAAAAAGACTCAAACTAGCTGACATGCCTGTCAAAAACAAAAGTGAATTTTTACTATGCAGAGTTATTTTATTTTTCCCGGAATTATTAAGACCAATGAACTTTCACTAGTAATGTTTTAAACCCTCCCTCCATATATCCCCATGATCACTGTAAGAAGTCTGATCAACTTCAGGAATCACCTTCTAGTACTAGTTACACTACATAGAGGAGGGTGTGTGAGCATGGTCTGCCAATAGGGAAGCATAGTGGTGTTGTTCTCACCCTTCACTAAACACTTGACCCCGATGGAAGCAGCCCCAGCCCTAATCACTCCTCATCTCATGTTTCCTGTCACAATGCCTGGTACACAGCCACTTCCTTTGTTAAAAGGGAGGGTCTGGTTTAGAAGTTACATTTGAGGAACATTGGGTCATATTGGGACGTGGGTGACAAGAGTGAGGGTTAGAGAGACAACTCACCATCTCATTGAGCAGCTTGGAGGAGGCTGGTTTTTATCAGGTAAATTGAACAATTCCCAAATTATTATTATTATTATTCATCCGGTATATTGTACAATTCATGACCTCCTTCCTTGCAGGTAAAGAGGTATGTGATTTGATTTCTATATGTAGGTCTTAGGCTATCAGGTTTAAAAGGTTCTGTGGATAACATTAGTATGGAATGGTGAATTATTGACCAATGAATAAACTCAATTTTGAGCTCTTTACGAACGATCGACTAAGGGCCACTAATATGGCATGAAGATGACATGTAACAAGTTAAGCAACTAGCCGTTTCAAAAGTACAATGATTCCTTTGCTACCTTTACTTTTCGTAACGTAATGCAGTAAATCCATAAATATAAAGATCAAATGTATTAGGTCATGTCTGCATGGTATTAGAAAGAAATTCATTTAGCATGCATCATCTGAGTTTACTCTGGGGAAAGAGGCCAAGCTTGCTTGGATAAACCACAGGCTTTTATTCTGAAGGGTTCACATTGACTCTGAAACAATTGGCACAGCAAAGTCGTCTTGGTACAGTTCAAGTACTGTCTGTTGTATTTAATTCACCTTCATAAGTCATACAGAGGAGTAGTCCCACCAAGGTGATGAAGGCCTACATGTAACAATGCTCTATTCAGATGTGACCACACAGCAGTCTGTCTATGGCAACATACGTTTTGATCTGTTGCAGTTAGCAAAAAACTCAGGTTACATAAAGGGATGGGGGGTATCTGATGTCCGCCACCAGAGAGTACATGGCGAAGGGGATCCAGCACAATGCAAAGGTGCCAAGGATAATGGAGAGGGTGGAGACCCCTTTAGTGGTGGAGGAGGAGTGGGAGGCAGTCATGAACTGGTGCTGCACGGTAATGTGCTGCGCGTGATGAAAAGTAATCTTGCACATCTGGAGGTATAGTTGCAATTATCTTTTGTTTCTATCCCCATCGTGTGCCAACGATGTTTCCCAGAAGTTGTGAAACATTGGTCAAAAACTCTGCCTCAACATTAGAAGAAGAGGATGGAGCCAATTTCTCTTTCTCAGCTCTGTCATCTTTCGTCTCAGTTGTTACTGTCAACATCTGCTACACCGTGCATTAGTCATTTTGTTTAGACTGTATGACTTGATGCTTTTTGATAGTTAAAAATCCTAAAACTAACATGATATATCTTTCTGAAGCCTCTAAAGGGATGTTCCTGAGCGAGCAGCCGCCCCTGGCATGATCTAGTGAACACACCCATTGAGATTAATAACATTGAGGTGATTGTAAGACATTTACTCAAAGTGTCTCAAGCCTTCATGCTTTTATTTACATAAAAGTTGATGAAGTTGAACACATCCATGTGGAAAAGTCAACGTAGCAAAACAGCTGTGAATTACTTGGTTGTAAAGTAGAAATGGATATACTGTATCTATGCTCCTCAATGTAAACCATCCAAGGCATGCCAGGAATATCAAGTCAGCTCTTGTCATGATGCAGCTGTTGAGGCAATGGAACTATTTTGATGTTCCAGCCTCTTTGAAACTATTCAATACCCGCCTTGTCCCTTAGAGGCAAATATGCTCCACACGCCATCAAAAAACTATTTTCATGTCCATCCTCTGTTCTCCTCTCTCTGTCTTTCTACCTCTCCCTCTCTCTCTCTCTCTCGCTCTCTCCCTCCCCTCTCTCTCGCTCTCTCTCTCCCCTCTCCCTCCTCTCTCTCCCTCTCTCTCCCCTCTCCCCCCCTCTCTCCCTCCCTCTCTCAGCATCCAACAACTCAGAGCAAGTAGCAGCCCACTTCCAATTGTCATGGCAACAGCATGTGAATGTATTGGGCTGTAGGAGCAGGCTGTAGCGTAGATGTAGGAGTGCTGCATTGGAAGCCACAGCTCTATCTCCTGAGCCAGCTGTGAGGTAGGAGGGGGGGACACAGGGCTTTGGAGGGATTTATGGACACATTCATCAGGCTCTTTTACAGGAAGGTTGAGATGACATTGATGTCTCTTCATTCTGTCATGTACTCATTTTGACTTCATGTATGTAGACATGCAAACAGTGTTGTGTGGTTTATGTGAAATATTTGCATTTTTATTGTTCCAATTAGCATCTATTTATTCAAGGAAGTCGAGGGTCTCTGTCGCTCTACGGTATGTAAATAGATGCTAATTATATATATCTGTCTCTCTCTATATATATATCTGTCTCTCTCTCTCTCTCTATATATATATATCTATATATCTATATATATATCTGTCACTCTCTCTCTCTATATATATATATATATATATATCTATCTCTCTCTCTATATATATATATATATCTATCTCTCTCTCTATATATATATCTGTCTCTCTCTCTCTATATATATATATATCTATCTCTCTCTATATATATATATATCTGTCTCTCTCTCTATATATATATATATATATCTCTCTCTCTATATATATATATATATCTGTCTCGCTCTCTCTCTATATATATATCTGTCTCTCTCTCTCTATATATATATATATCTATCTCTCTCTCTATATATATATATGTCTATCTCTCTCTCTATCTGTTTCATTCTAGGCATCTATCTGACAAGGTAGAACATGGACATGATTATGTCAGAAAGCCCTCTATTTTTAAGCATTGTTGTTATTGTCTGTGTGTGTGCCTGCATGCATATGTGGGTGCGTGCAAGCATGTGTGTGTATAAATGTGTGCATGCATGTGTGTGTGTGTGGTCTTTTTGCATGTGTGTGTGGGTGTGTATGTGTGTGGTATTTGTGTGTGTGTGTGTGTGTGTCTGTGTGTGGTCTTTTTGTGTGTGTGTGTGTGTATGTATATAAAATATGTTTTGTTAAAGGAAAGGGAATAGGAGTGATCATATGTTCATCCAGGGAAACACAAAGGCTATGGTGTTTGTTATGCAGATGATTGCAGAGAAAACTCTCCTTTGACTGTCAGTGGTGGAGTGTGCAGCATATCTAAATGCCCTACTTGACCCATGCTAAAACACAGTCTTTAACGACATCATAACCAACACACCATTTAGAGGAAAGAAATAGTTAGAGATCTTCCTCTTTAAGGCAGAAGATATTGCTCAGAGAGTTGTCCAGAGAGAAAGCAGGCGATAGAGCGGAAATGAAGACGAAAAGAATAGATGAACTTCATAAAGACTACAGGTTTAGTCCAGCAATGAGAGAGGGAGGATTCCATGATCAGCTGTATGCAACAGTCTGTACCCCACTAATTATCCCAATAGCACGTGCCCTCTCCAACAACGACAGAGGAGCATTTTCCCAAGAAACAGCATTGACCGTCTTCCTTGGCTAATTTAATTCACACTCTGACTGTGCTGAGACTTAAGCAAGTCTTCCATCGTTGGATTTGTAGATCATTCATCATACTATCCCTGAAACAAAAAGTATGCATTCATCATATCTTTATTCCTGTTCAATACATGACTGCGTGGTCCTCTTAATTAACCCATTCTTTTTGTCAATCTAACACAATCAAAATGTTCATTTTTTTCCCTACACACAATCTTTCCATTTTATTAACATCCATGGATTTTTTTAGGTATGATTACTGGAATAGCTTTTCCAATCTGTCAATTATCCTTCAATAGTTTGCTCATCCCATCCAGTGTAGATGGTGTCGAACCAGGCATCATGCAGTATAGATCTAATCTGGGGTTCAAATGATTGTTTTTGTGATCTGACTATGGATGACCAGGTAGCAGTTGCCATGGTAAACACCCACTCTTCATTTATCAAGCACAAGACCAAGATAGGCAGAGATATTTTCTGACTTCCTTCCTTCTCTCCAGCCACATCTCACTCACCCTCTCCCACTCACACACTCCTTTTCTCCTTATATACAATATCCTCATACTCAAAGGACTATGGTTATATTCAAAAGGGAAATGAATAAAAGACAGAATAGCATATATTGTTTTATTTCTGAAACCAAGATGACCACTGTGCTGTCACTCACACAACTTGTTTCTTCTATCTTCTCGTCCCCTTAGGTAACATCCAGATGAAGGAAGTGTGAAACTCTGTTCTCTAAAGAGGACTCATCTCTGCTCAGCCAAACGTCCTGTGATCTACCTGGTGTCTCAGGCCTGTCTCTGATGTCATGGAGAACAGGGCCCTGATATGTACCAGTCAGGCCTGGAAGGGGCCCAGAGGGTCCACCTTCTCCCCCAACTGGGACAACACATCATACCAACCAAACATCATGATGTCCCCTTGTCCTGACGTGGTGAAGTCCCCATGCCAGCATGCTGCCAAGATATGCCACCCCCCAGAAGCCTCTGTGACCTCCCAGTTCCAGCAGGTTGGCCCCTATGCCTCCACTGGATTGTCTGCCATGGCTAACACTGCCAGTAGAAGGGGTGAAAGGGAGTGTTATATAGTTAACCCCATTCAAAATGAGGAGACGGTCCTGCCAGTACACAACCCTGAGTTCCGCGGACGCTCCTTCTCTGCAGCCACTGCCTCAAACTCAATTACTTCCAGAAGCAGATGTGACAGCTACGTCCACCTATGCCCTGACAACAGCTCAGAGGACATTAGTAGAGGCGACAGCTCCCCGTTGAGCCCAGACGTCTCCCCTGATCACGGTGGTCCACGGTCGCGGTCCCACAGCATCATCCTGAGGAAGACGAAGAGGAGGCCGGCGCCGCCAACCCGTAGCGTGTCCTTGAGGAGAGACTCCGCCTCCCAGCTCAGAGACAACAGGACCAAGAGCCTATACATGGACAGAGACACAGCTACCCAAGACTCCTTCTTGCCTGACCTCATCCTCATCTCCACACCCAGGACAGAGGAGATGCTGTGCCTGGAGCAGTCCCCTGCTCAGCCTATACAGGCTCTGGTTGGGCCACCAGTCAACAACAATGGGCAGCTACGTGAAGTAAGATCTACTGACCCCTGCTCTTCCATGTCAAGCTCAGGTCCTGCTATTGTTATTACTGGAAATGAGGACAAAAAAGCCCCCAGCTGGTCAGAATCGGTCAGACCCTCTCCTCCCTTGCGACACCCTCCATCTCTAACTTGTAAACAGTCCCCCTTCCAACCACCTGCCCCAGTCTCCTCCAATGGCAAGTCCAGCTCTCAGTGTGAGACTTTGCCCCCTCCTATCCTCACGTCTGCCATCACTGGACCCTCCCCCCTGGGCTGCAGGATGCGCCCCAAGTCCTCCACCTCACCCACCTCCCCCAGAGCCAGCAACAGCAGGCTGCGGCTGTCCCTGGAGTTGCCAGGGATTGTCCCTCTCCCAGACCCGACGTCGGTCAAATCTAAAGCCACGCGGCGTCACTCCGAGTCCTCTGGCACTACCAAACCCAGACAGAGGCTGAGCTCCAGCATGATGGTGATGCCTGTGGTGACCCAGGAGGATCTCAGCAATGTGCATTTACGTTCCGTCAGCAGCTCAGATTCAGACAAAGGCCTGGAGGGCTCACCTGAAGTCATCAGGGAGGAGGAGCAGGAACAGGAGCTGGAGAGCTGTCCACTGGTCCACCACAGTCCTAAAGCTAAACCACCTGTTGCTACTAAGCCACCTGCACACAAATGGCCACCGATACATATGGTAAAGTCCTCCTCAGTCTCTACACAGTTCTCAGAGACCCTTCCAGCCTCACCAAGAGAGAGCCAAGGGGACATGTTTATGGTGGAAAGAAGAGCGAAGCCTAAGAGGTCGCACCAGCCTCCTCGTGTTGCCAGTGATGGGGTTATGTTTCAGAGGCAGCAAGCTGTAGACAGGCAGCAGTATGATGTGACTGACTCACACCCACCACCCACCTCCTGCCATTCAGAGATCAGGAACGTGAGAAGGACCTCTCCCACCAGCACCACATCTCTTCAAGCTGAACTAGATAGGAAGAAGAAGTTGGTTCCCCCTCCAGTCGCAAAGAAACCTGATGTCCTCTTCATGCCCTCCATCAGCTCACTGGGACAGGAGAGCACCAGGAGCCATTTCTGGTCTGGGCTCAGTGGTGCTTACCAGGCTCCTGCCAGTGCATACCAGCCTCCTACCACTGGTTACCAGGTTACTGCCAGTGGTTATCAGTTTCCTGCCAGTGCTTACAGAGACAGAGACTTTACTGGACAAGATTGCAACCATAACAGGATAAGAGATGGTATTCTTAAATTTTATAAGAAGAACTCACTCACACTGTTTTGAACTCTATGCATGCAGTCTGTAACATCTGTAACCAACATCTGTAACCATCATTTGTAACATTATTTATTGTATGTTGTTATTATTGAATCAATATGTACGCATAATATGTAGATGGCACGAGTTAGCTCTTGAACTAAAGTATTTTCATCCCAAATGGAAATTATAGTGTTATATATTTTTCCGACAGGACTTTTCCTAGATGAGAACAGTGAAGAGAGGAGGGCAATGCCCCAGATGAGAACACTGTGCCTCGGGGAGCAGGAGGAGGAAGAGTTGGACCACAACTCCTCACAGCCAACTATTGAGGACCTATTCACCATCATACACAGGTAATGGGACTTACTTTCCCACAAAATAGAATAGTAAGCAACACGCAAAACAAACTACCAGTGCTACATAGGTAAACTAGATATAAGGAGACGGGCCCTGTCCACTTTCATGCACACTAAATTGGTTAAATAATTCCATCCAACAAATAAACAAGCATTAACAAAAGTATATTGTCAGAATTATTTCATCTTTTAGTTGTTTCTCAAAGGTTTTTTCTTCATAACAAGTGTATTATAACAAGTGTATTATATTGGTCTACTTTCTGGACTCCTGTTTTTTTAAAGGTCAAAGAAGAAACTCCTGGGTCGTAAAGAAACAGCTGACAGCACGGGGAGCAGGCAGGGTTATGGATCCCCCATTAAAGGCACCCAGAGGGTTGTCCAGAAGTCAAGCTCCAAAAATGACAACTTCATGGCTTTTCTGCAGAGGAGGAGGAGCAATAAACCCAGCTCTGGGGAGAGACTGTCAGCCTCTGAACTACTGAAGAATACTAAACCACTGGCCGGTCAACCGTAGAGCATCGAACAACTCCAATGTTTATGTTTCTCAATGTGTAACAAACACTTTTCACTCAATATGGGGCATGCAAGTATTGTGGACAATCAGGGAGAGAAGGAAAAGGCTATTGTTTACATTGCTTTACGTGCTACAGTACACCGACAACTTGTTTCTGTGACGGCAATACAGTGTATAGAGGTCATGTCTAACTGGAAATATGACAGTGTTGGCCAGCTGTGTTTTGCTTATGAGCTGAGACAATCTATCGTGTCAATACATCTTTCTTGCCTTGACTTGTGATGCCTACAACATTTGTTTTTGAGCTGCCAACATTTGTGCTTTTGGTCATGTATCGCTCAGAAATTAAACAGAGCTGCTTGTGTGTCTGTGACAGATCATTAGTATGCGTCTGCTCTAACCCACTGCTGCCCAAACCTTATTCACTCTGACAAAGTAACGGGGGAGCATGATTGCTGTTTTATTGACTGGTTGTTCGTCTTATGCAAGGTCCTACAGTGTCATGATAGTTGAATTGATATAAATCCAAGATACTGTATGTTCAAAAAACTATGTTTTCCCCTGAAACAATTCCCTATCACAACTACATTGCATTCAAAATTGGTACCTTACTTACTGTACCCAGGTTTGTGAAAGATCAGTTCTTAGGCACTTAAGTGGGGGGGTCGTTAAACATTTAAGCCACACATGGGGACTCTGAGCAATAGGGGTTTTACTGAGAGTGTTGGAGATGGATAGAAGGGATTTATTATAATCCACAGGTCATCTGCCCTAGGTCTGTAATGCGTCACTCCTTCTGATACTATGCCTGAGTGGATTACTAGTGTTCACTACTTCACTCTCACTACTAAGGTCCACTCTGAATTTCACTTTCAACGTGGCTTTCCAGTTCAGTGTTACGGAATGTCTCATAGGGGGAACATCACTGGATTTAACAGACCTTAGTGTTGTACTGAAATGGTAAGGATGATGATGCACCTGCCAAATGCAAGTTTGTATAACAATATCGGCTAGCTGCTATCAATATATTGTGGGATAGAAGGGCTACTTTCTTTATGGAATTAATGTTCAAATGAGTTTATCTTAAAAATCAATTAATGATATTTAAATGTATTGGGAAAGTAATAGTATTACAATTAGTAGTAGTAGTAGTATAAGCAGTAATAGTAGTAGTAGCAGTAGCAACAGTAGTAGCATTAGTAATAGTAGAAGTAGTAGTAATAGTAGTATTATCAGTAGTAGTAATAGTGGTATTAGTAGTAATAGTAACCGTAGTATTAGTAGTAATAGCAGTAGTAGTATTAGTAGTATCCGCAGCAGTAGTAGTAGTATTAATAGCAGTAGTAGTATTAGTAGTATTAGCAGTAGTAGTATTAGTGAAGGTAGTGGTAGTAACTATATACGATAAGATAAGATATACTTTATTAGTCCATTCGAGATGGGAATTTTAGCTTCACACATACACACACACATATACACATATATACACACACATATACACATATATACACACACATATCCACACACATATACACATATATACACATATATATACACACAAACACATACAGTATATACACACTCATATATACATATATACACACTCACTTATTTAACAAGGTATGCCAGTTGAGATCATGTTCTCATTTACAACTGCGACCTGGCCAAGATAAATAAAGCAGTGCGACACAAACAACAACACAGAGTTACACATGGAATAAACAAACGTACAGTCAATAACACAATAGAAAAAGTATATATACAGTGTGTGCAAATGGCGTGCGGAGGTAAGGCAATAAATAGGCCATAGTAGCGAAGTAAATGGCACGTTGTGTTAGCTAATCCATGTTTATAATTTTAAAGGCAAATTGATAATTAGAAAACCGCAATTATGTTAGCACAGCTGAAAACTGTTGTTCTGATTAAAGAAACAATTAAAACTGGCCTTCTTTAGACTAGCTGAGTATCTGGAGCATCAACATTTGTGGGTTCGATTACAGGCTCAAAATGTCCAGAAACAAAGAACTTTCTTCTGAAACTCGTCAGTCTATTCTTGTTCTGAGAAATGAAGGCTATTCCATGCGATAAATTGCCAAGAAACTGAAACTGATCTCGTACAACGCTGTGTACTACTCCCTTCACAGAACAGCACAAACTGGCTCTAACCAGAATAGAAAGAGGAGTGGGAGGCCCCGGTGCACAACTGAGTGTCTAGTTTGAGAAACAGACACCTCACAAGTTCTGAACTGGCAGCTTCATTAAATAGTACCCGCAAAACACCAGTCTCAACGTCAACAGTGAAGAGGCGACTCCGGAATGCGGGCCTTCTAGGCAGAGTTGCAAAGAAAAAGCCATATCTCAGACTGGCCAATAAAAAGAAAAGGTTAAGATGGGTAAAAGAACACAGACACTGGACAGAGGAACAGACACTGAACAGCATCCCGAAGTTGCCTCTTCACTGTTGACGTTGAGACTGGTGATTTGCGGGATACATATATACACACATATATACACATACACACATATATACACACAAATACAGTATACACACATATACACACACACACACACACATATATACACACGCATATACACACAAACATATACAGTACAAACACACATATATACACACATATACACAAACACACATTTGGTTGGAGGGGCTGGAGCAGATATTACCCAAGATGAATCTACTTTCTGCTCCTCCAATGTCTCTCCTAAAGAATTAGAACTTTGCTGAAAAGATAATTACAGGGTAATTCCATCCACAAATAATACGTGTGAATGTGTTGAATTCAATATCTTACAATGGCTTTCAATAGGATAGCTATGTAATAAGGGGTCATTTTCATTTTTATGTCAAATAAAATATGATACGGTTAATTATATGATTGAACGAGCAAGGTTTAAAATGTGAATTTAGTTTGTTTCTTTCTCTAATTACAATTCTTACATTAAAGTTAAACAACATGTATGGTTATAGAGGATTAGACAGGTGATTGTTATGTGACAGTGTTTTTAGGCAGGTGCCGATGTGGACAGACAGAGGGCTATTTTTATCTCCACTCCATGTCTGCCATGATTGGATTATCACCACACATGATGAATAATCATCCCATTGGAGAAAATAAACCCATACGTACAGTATTTGTCATCATACCTTTATATTTCCCAGGACATTGGGCCTTTTGGGGAATGGACAGCGTTTGAGGGATAGTGGATTGTGGGATCTGCTGGAGAAGGCATCTTGCAATGCTCCGGCAGCTTTACCAGCTTCACAGTTCACTGCATGAGTGGGCATCAACCTATCTGACAACCCCAGTCCTCACAGAAGCCAAGTTCCCCTCCCCTCCCCATGGCGCCTGGCTGCTGTGGTTCCTGCTGGCATCACTAAGTGCACCCTGTGCGGCTAGATCTACTTCTACTGTGTTCAAGGTAGGGGTAGTTGGACCGTGGAAATGTGACCCTCTGTTTGCTAAGGCACTGCCCCAGACGGCAGCGCAGCTAGCTGTGGAGAGGATCAACAATGACCCCTCACTGTCCCTGGGCACCACCTTTGAGTATGTCATCATTGACGAGGACTGCCAGACATCCATGGCACTCAAGGGTTTCTTAGGTCACTACGCACGGGCTAATGCCTTCCTGGGCCCTGTCAACCCTGGCTACTGTGATGCAGCGTCTTTACTGGCCAACAACTGGAACAAGGCCCTGTTCTCTTGGACCTGTGTGAACTATGAGCTGGACGACCGAAGTAGGCATCTTACTTTCGCCCGCACGGTGCCCTCGCCCACCTGGGTGCTGCTCAGCCTGGTGAGACACTTCCGCTGGGCACACATAGGGATCATCTCCTCGGCTGAGGATGTGTGGGTGGACACAGGCAGCAAGGTCGCTGACGCTCTGCGGAGCTACGGCCTCCCTGTCACCACCGTGGTCTCCACAGACAAGGACCCTGCCAGCATACGACTGGCTCTGACTAGGGTCAAGAGGGCAGAAAACATCCGCAGTGAGTCCTGTTTATCATTCAGGTTTTTCTTTCTATACAACTACTATCTGTCTACCACTAACTGCTATTACTACAGTGCTGTCAGTACCAGAACCAGTTTAATTAATTAGACAACTACTAACCTATCACAACTACTTCTACTACTACTACTACTACTGCTACTACTGCTACTGCTGCTACTACTGCTAGTATTACTACTGATAATGCTACTGCAATTACTATTACTAGTATTACTACTGCTACTACTACTAATACTACTGCTACTACTACTACTAGTATTACTACTGCTACTACTGCTAATACTACTAGTAGTATTACTACTGCTACTACTACTAAATCTACTGCTACTACTGCTAGTAGTATTACTACTGCTACTACTACTACTACTACTGCTACTACTACTACTACTACTACTGCTACTGCTACTACTACCAATACTACTGCTACTACTACTACTAGTATTACTACTGCTACTACTACTAATACTACTGCTACTACTACTACTAGTATTACTACTGCTACTGCTATTTTTTATAATGTAACCTTTATTTAACTAGGCAAGTCAAATTCTTATTTACAATGACGGCCTACACCGGCCAAACCCAGACAATGCTGGGCCAATTGTGCGCCGTCCTATGGGACTCCCAATCACGGCCTGGAATCGAAGCAGGGTGTTTGTAGTGACTCCTCAAGCACTGAGATGCAGTGCCTTAGACTGCTGCACCACTCAGGAGCCCGAGAGATGCTATTAATACTACTCGTACTACTACTACGATTACTTCTACAACTATTACTACTAATACTACTATTACAACTACTGCTACTACCACTACTACTACTACTGCTACTACCACTACTACTGCTACTACTGCTAATACTGCTACTACTAATACTGCTACTACTGCTACTGCTACTCCTACTACTGCTACCACTGCTACTACTGCTACTACTGCTACTACTGCTATTGCTACTGGTACTACTGCTACTGCTACTGCTGCTACTGCTGCTGCTGCTACTACTGCTACTGCTGCTACTGC